>NW_027225595.1:1500000-1593076 GCF_038994185.2 Dermacentor albipictus
CAGTCAGTTTCAGCCGGTCCATGCCAGTTGAAGCACAACAGATAGCATAAAGCGCCACTCCTGAATCCACACTGCAAGGGAGTCATTCTTACTCCTGTCGTTTAACCACGCCTTTTTTTCATTTCTGCACGTTGACATTTACAGACCTGGGCAGAAATCACATTGCGTCAGCATGGTCAACGGCCCTCAAAATGCATTGTTTTATTTGGAGAGTCGGATTCTCCCGGTCCATGCCAGTTGAAGCGCACCAGGCAGCGCAAGCGCCACACTGCTCTAGCCGCACCTCAAGAGAGCCATTGTTACTCGCTTTGTGTAGCCATGCCTTGTTGCATTTCTTCACGTTGACATTTAGAGCGCTGGGCAGAAGTCACATTACGTCAGCATGATCAAAAGTCTTCGCAAAGCTTTGTTTTAATGGACAGTTGGATTCCACCGGTCCATACCAACTGAAGCACAATGGATAGCACAAAGCGAAACTGCTCAATAAACTCTGCACGGGAGTCATTCTTACTCCTGTCCTTTATACCCACCTTTTTGCATTTCTTCACGTTGACATTTAGAGCACTGGCTCCCAGAATGCTTTGTTTCATTTGGACAGTGAATTCCGCCCGTCCATGCCAGTTGAGGCGTACCATACCGCGCAAGAGCTGCACTGCTCCAGCCGCACCTCACAGGAGTCACTCTTACACCTGTCCTTTATCCAGGCATTTCTTTATTTCATCACTTTGCCGTTTAGAGCACTAGGCAGAAATCACATTGCGTCAGCATGGTGAACGGCCCGCGTAATCATTGTTTTAAATGGACAGTCGGATTCCCCCGATCTATGCCAGTTGGAGTGCAGCAGACTGCGCAAGAGCCGCACTACTCTAGTCGCACCTCGAGGGAGTCATTGTTACTCTCATCACATACACACCTTCTTGCATTTCTTCACGTTGACATTAAATAGCACTGGGCAGAAATCACATTGTGTCAGCATCGGCAACAGCCTTCACAATCATTTGTTTTAAGTGCACAGTGAGATTCCCCCGGTGCATGACAGGTAAACCACACCAGACAGTGCAAAGCTGTGCTGCTCTAGTCGCACCTCATGGGAGTCATTGTTAGTCTCTTCGTTTACCCACGCCTTGTTGATTTTATCAAGTTGACATATAGGGGACTGGGCAGAAATCACATTGCGTCAGCATGGTCAAAAGTCCCCGCAATGCTTTGTTTTAAATGGACAGTCGGATTCTCCCGGTCCATACCAGTTGAAGCGCAACGGAAAGTGCAAAGCGGCACAGCTCAATCCACACTGCAAGGGAGTCATTCTTACTCCTGTCTTTTATCCACGCTTTTTTTTTCATTTTTTCACTTCGACATTTAGAGCACTGTGCAGAAATCACACTGCGTCAGCATGCTCAACGGCCCCCAGAATGGTTTGTTTTATTTGGACAGTGGATTCTGTCAGTCCATGCCAGTTCATTCGCACCAGACCGCGCAAGAGCTGCACTGCGCTAGCCGCACCTAAAGGGTGTCATAGTTACTCCTGTCGTTTATCCAGCCCTTTTCTTAATTTATTTATTTCACGTTTAAAGCACTAGGCAGAAATCAAATTGCGTCAGCATGGTCAACGGCCCTCGCAATCATTTGTTTTAAATGGACAGTCGGATTACCCCGATCTATCCCAGTTGAAGCGCACCAGGCAGCGCTAGAGCCGCACTGCTCTAGCCGCAGCTCAAGGGAGTCATTGTTACTCACTTAGCTCCCCCACGCCTTGTTCTATTTCTTCAGGTTGACATTTAGGGCACTGGGCACAAATCACCTTGCATAAAAATGGTCAACCGCCCTCGCAATTATATCTTTTAAAAGCACAGTAAGATTCCCCCTGTGCATTCCAGTTGAACCACACCAGACAGTGCAAAGCAGCACTGTTCTAGCCGCACCTCAGGGGAGTCATTGTTACTAACGTCCTTCACCCACGCTTTGTTCCATTTCCTCACATTGACATTTAGAGCCCTGGGCACAAATCACATTGCGTCAGCATCGTCAAAAGTCCTTGCAATGCTTTGTTTTAAGTGGACAGTCAGTTTCAGCCGGTCCATGCCAGTTGAAGCACAACAGATAGCATAAAGCGCCACTCCTGAATCCACACTGCAAGGGAGTCATTCTTACTCCTGTCGTTTAACCACGCCTTTTTTTTCATTTCTGCACGTTGACATTTACAGACCTGGGCAGAAATCACATTGCGTCAGCATGGTCAACGGCCCTCAAAATGCATTGTTTTATTTGGAGAGTCGGATTCTCCCGGTCCATGCCAGTTGAAGCGCACCAGGCAGCGCAAGCGCCACACTGCTCTAGCCGCACCTCAAGAGAGCCATTGTTACTCGCTTTGTGTAGCCATGCCTTGTTGCATTTCTTCACGTTGACATTTAGAGCGCTGGGCAGAAGTCACATTACGTCAGCATGATCAAAAGTCTTCGCAAAGCTTTGTTTTAATGGACAGTTGGATTCCACCGGTCCATACCAAATGAAGCACAATGGATAGCACAAAGCGAAACTGCTCAATAAACTCTGCATGGGAGTCATTCTTACTCCTGTCCTTTATACCCACCTTTTTGCATTTCTTCACGTTGACATTTAGAGCACTGGCTCCCAGAATGCTTTGTTTCATTTGGACAGTGAATTCCGCCCGTCCATGCCAGTTGAGGCGTACCATACCGCGCAAGAGCTGCACTGCTCCAGCCGCACCTCACAGGAGTCACTCTTACACCTGTCCTTTATCCAGGCATTTCTTTATTTCATCACTTTGCCGTTTAGAGCACTAGGCAGAAATCACATTGCGTCAGCATGGTGAACGGCCCACGCAATTATTTGTTTTAAATGGACAGTCGGATTCCCCCGATCTATGCCAGTTGGAGTGCAGCAGACTGCGCAAGAGCCGCACTGCTCTAGTCGCACCTCGAGGGAGTCATTGTTACTCTCATCGCATACACACCTTCTTGCATTTCTTCACGTTGATATTAAATAGCACTGGGCAGAAATCACATTGTGTCAGCATCGGCAACAGCCTTCACAATCATTTGTTTTAAGTGCACAGTGAGATTCCCCCGGTGCATGACAGGTAAACCACACCAGACAGTGCAAAGCTGTGCTGCTCTAGTCGCACCTCATGGGAGTCATTGTTAGTCTCTTCGTTTACCCACGCCTTGCTGATTTTATCAAGTTGACATATAGGGGACTGGGCAGAAATCACATTGCGTCAGCATGGTCAAAAGTCCCCGCAATGCTTTGTTTTAAATGGACAGTCGGATTCCCCCGGTCTATACCAGTTGAAGCGCAATGGAAAGTGCAAAGCGGCACAGCTGAATGCACACTGGAAGGGAGTCATTCTTACTCATGTCGTTTATCCACACCTTTTTTTCATTTTTTCACTTTGACATTTAGAGCACTGTGCAGAAATCACACTGCGTCAGCACGGTCAACGGCCCCCAAAATGCTTTGTTTTATTTGGGCATTTTATTTTACAGGAGGTATTCAGAGACATGGATTGGGAAGAATTGGGGATAAAAGTTAATCGAGAATAGCTTGGTAACTCGCGATTCGCTGATGACATTGCCTTGCTTAGTACCTCAGGGGACCAATTGCAATGCATGTTCAGTGACCTGGATAGGCAAAGCAGAAGAGTGGGTCTAAAAATTAATCTGCAGGAAACTAAAGTAATGCTTAACAGTCTCCGAAGAAAACCCCAATTTACAATAGGCAGCGAGGCACTGGAAGTCGTAAGGGAATACACCAACTTAGGTCAGGTAGTGATAGCGGATGCGGATCATAAGACAGAAATATTCAGAAGAACAAGAATGGGCTGGGGTGTGTTTGGCAGGCATTCTCAGATGATGAATAGCAGGTTGCCGTTATCCCCTCAAGAGGAAAGTATATAATACCTGTGTCTTACCAGCACTCACCTATGGGGCAGAAACCTTGAGGCTTACGAAAAGGGTTCTGCTCATATTGAGGACGACACAACGAGCTATGGAAAGAAGAATGATAGGTGTAACGTTCAAGGATAAGAAAAGAGCAGATTGGGTGAGGGAACAAACGCGACTTAATGACATCTTAGTTGAAATCAAGAAAAAGAATGGGGCATGGGCAGGATACGCAATGAGGAGGGAAGATAACCGATGGTCATTGAGGGTTACGGAATGGATTCCAAGGGAAGAGAAGCTTAGCAGAGGGCGGCAGAAAGTTAGGCGGGCGCATGAGATTCAGAAGTTTGCGGGGACGACATGGCCACACTTAGTACATGATCGGGGTTGTTGGAGATGTATGGGAGAGGCCTTTGCCCTGCAGTAGGCGTAACCAGGCAGATGCTGATGATGATTCCGCCGGTCCATGCCAGTTGAGGCGCACAAGACCACGCAATAGCCGCACTGCGATAGCCGCACCACGAGGGAGTCATTGTTACTCCTGTCGTTTATCCGTCCTTTTTTTTATTTACTTCACTTTGACGTTTAGAGCACTGGGCAGAAATCACATTCCGTCAGCATGGTCGACGGCGCTCACAATCATTTGTTTTAATTGGACAGTCGGATTCCCCCGATCTATGCCAGCTGGAGTGCAGCAGACTGTGCAAATGCTGCGCTGCTCTAATCACACCTCAAGGGTGTCATTGTTACTCTCATCGCTTACACACACCTTTTTTGCATTTCCTCACATTGACATTAAATAGCACTGGGCAGAAATCACATTGTGTCAGCATGGTCAACGGCCTTCGCAATCATTTCTTTTCATGGCAGAGTTACATTCCCCCGTTGCATGCCAGGTAAACCACACCAGACAGTGCAAAGCCGCGCTACTCTAGTCCCACCTCATGGGAGTCATTCTTAGTCTCTTCGTTTACCATCGCCTTGTTGCATTTTATCACGTTGACATTTAGGGGACTGGGCAGAGATCACATTGCATCAGCATGGTCAAAAGTCCTCGCAATGCTTTGTTTTAAATGGACAGTCAGATTCTCCCGGTCCATACCAGTTTAAGCGCAACGAAAAGTGCAAAGCGGCACAGCTCAATCCACACTGCAAGGGAGACATCCTTACTCCTGTCTTTTATCCACGCTTTTTTTTCATTTTTTCACTTCGACATTTAGAGCACTGTGCAGAAATCACACTGCGTCAGCATGCTCAACGGCCCCCAGAATGGTTTGTTTTATTTGGACAGTGGATTCTGTCAGTCCATGCCAGTTCATTCGCACCAGACCGCGCAAGAGCTGCACTGCGCTAGCCGCACCTTGAGGGTGTCATAGTTACTCCTGTCGTTTATCCAGCCCTTTCCCTAATTTATTTATTTCACGTTTAAAGCACTAGGCAGAAATCAAATTGCGTCAGCATGGTCAACGGCCCTCGCAATCATTTGTTTTAAATGGACAGTCGGATTACCCCGATCTATCCCAGTTGAAGCGCACCAGGCAGCGCTAGAGCCGCACTGCTCTAGTCGCAGCTCAAGGGAGTCATTGTTACTCACTTAGCTCCCCCACGCCTTGTTCTATTTCTTCAGGTTGACATTTAGGGCACTGGGCACAAATCACCTTGCATAAAAATGGTCAACCGCCCTCGCAATTATATCTTTTAAAAGCACAGTAAGATTCCCCCTGTGCATTCCAGTTGAACCACACCAGACAGTGCAAAGCAGCACTGTTCTAGCCGCACCTCAAGGGAGTCATTGTTACTAACGTCCTTCACCCACGCTTTGTTCCATTTCCTCACATTGACATTTAGAGCCCTGGGCACAAATCACATTGCGTCAGCATCGTCAAAAGTCCTTGCAATGCTTTGTTTTAAGTGGACAGTCAGTTTCAGCCGCTCCATGCCAGTTGATTCACAACAGATAGCATAAAGCGCCACTCCTGAATCCACACTGCAAGGGAGTCATTCTTACTCCTGTCGTTTAACCACGCCTTTTTTTCATTTCTGCACGTTGACATTTACAGACCTGGACAGAAATCACATTGCGTCAGCATGGTCAACGGCCCTCAAAATGCATTGTTTTATTTGGAGAGTCGGATTCTCCCGGTCCATGCCAGTTGAAGCGCACGAGGCAGCGCAAGCGCCACACTGCTCTAGCCGCACCTCAAGAGAGCGATTGTTACTCGCTTTGTGTAGCCATGCCTTGTTGCATTTCTTCACGTTGACATTTAGAGCGCTGGGCAGAAGTCACATTACGTCAGCATGATCAAAAGTCTTCGCAAAGCTTTGTTTTAATGGACAGTTGGATTCCACCGGTCCATACCAAATGAAGCACAATGGATAGCACAAAGCGAAACTGCTCAATAAACTCTGCACGGGAGTCATTCTTACTCCTGTCCTTTATACCCACCTTTTTGCATTTCTTCACGTTGACATTTAGAGCACTGGCTCCCAGAATGCTTTGTTTCATTTGGACAGTGAATTCCGCCCGTCCATGCCAGTTGAGGCGTACCATACCGCGCAAGAGCTGCACTGCTCCAGCCGCACCTCACAGGAGTCACTCTTACACCTGTCCTTTATCCAGGCATTTCTTTATTTCATCACTTTGCCGTTTAGAGCACTAGGCAGAAATCACATTGCGTCAGCATGGTGAACGGCCCACGCAATTATTTGTTTTAAATGGACAGTCGGATTCCCCCGATCTATGCCAGTTGGAGTGCAGCAGACTGCGCAAGAGCCGCACTGCTCTAGTCGCACCTCGAGGGAGTCATTGTTACTCTCATCGCATACACACCTTCTTGCATTTCTTCACGTTGACATTAAATAGCACTGGGCAGAAATCACATAGTGTCAGCATCGGCAACAGCCTTCACAATCGTTTGTTTTAAGTGCACAGTGAGATTCCCGCGGTGCATGACAGGTAAGCCACACCAGACAGTGCAGACCTGTGCTGCTCTAGTCGCACCTCATGGGAGTCATTGTTAGTCTCTTCGTTTACCCACGCCTTGTTGCATTTTATCAACTTGACATATAGGGGACTGGGCAGAAATCACATTGCGTCAGCGTGGTCAAAAGTCCCCGCAATGCTTTGTTTTAAATCGACAGTCGGATTCCCCCGGTCTATACCAGTTCAAGCGCAATGGAAAGTGCAAAGCGGCACAGCTGAATGCACACTGCAAGGGAGTCATTCTTACTCATGTCGTTTATCCACACCTTTTTTTCATTTCTTTACTTTGACATTTAGAGCACTGTGCAGAAATCACACTGCGTCAGCACGGTCAACGGCCCCCAAAATGCTTTGTTTTATTTGGGCATTTTATTTTACAGGAGGTATTCAGAGACATGGATTGGGAAGATTTGGGGATAAAAGTTAATCGAGAATAGCTTAGTAACTCGCGATTCGCTGATGACATTGCCTTCCTTAGTACCTCAGGGGACCAATTGCAATGCATGTTCACTGACCTGGATAGGCAAAGCAGAAGAGTGGGTCTAAAATTAATCTGCAGGAAACCAAAGTAATGCTTAACAGTCTCGGAAGAAAACAGCAATTTACAATTGGCAGCGAGGCACTAGAAGTCGTAAGGGAATACATCAACTTAGGGCAGGTAGTGACAGCGGATGCGGATCATGAGACAGAAATATTCAGAAGAACAAGAATGGGCTGGGGTGCGTTTGGCAGGCATTCTCAGATGATGATTAGCAGGTTGCCATTATCCCCTCCAGAGGAAAGTATATAATACCTGTGTCTTACCAGTACTCACCTAAGGGGCAGAAACCTGGAGGCTTACGAAATGGGTTCTGCTCAAATTGAGGACGACGCAACGAGCTATGGAAAGAAGAATGATAGGTGTAACGTTAAAGGATAAGAAAAGAGCAGATTGGGTGAGGGAACAAACGCGAGTTAATGACATCTTAGTTGAAATCAAGAAAAAGAAATGGGCATGGGCAGGATACGAAATGAGGAGGGAAGATAACCGATGGTCATTAAGGGTTACGGAATGGATTCCAAGGGGAGAGAAGCTTAGCAGAGGGCGGCAGAAAGTTAGGCGGGCGCATGAGATTAAGAAGTTTGCAGGGACGACATGGCCACACATAGTACATGATCGGGGTTGTTGGAGATGTATGGGAGAGGCATTTGCCCTGCAGTAGGCGTAACCAGGCTGATGCTGATGATGATTCCGCCGGTCCATGCCAGTTGAGGCACACAAGACCACGCAAGAGCCACACTGCGATAGCCGCACCACAAGGGAGTCATTGTGACTCCTGTAGTTTATCCATGCCTTTTTTTATTTACTTCAGTTTCACGTGTAGAGCACTGGGCAGAAATCACATTGCGTCAGCATGGCCGACGGCCCTCGCAATCATTTGTTTTAAATGGACAGTCGGATTCCCCCGATCTATGCCAGCTGGAGTGCAGCAGACTGTGCAAAAGCTGCACTGCTCTAGTCGCACCTCAAGGGAGTCATAGTTACTCTCACCGCTTACACACACCTTCTTGCATTTCTTCACGTTGACATTAAATAGCACTGGGCAGAAATCACATAGTGTCAGCATCGGCAACAGCCTTCACAATCATTTGTTTTAAGTGCACAGTGAGATTCCCCCGATGCATGCCAGGTAAGCCACACCAGACAGTGCAGAGCCGTGCTGCTCTAGTCGCACCTCATGGGAGTCATTGTTAGTCTCTTCGTTTACCCACGCCTTGATGATTTTATCAAGTTGACATATAGGGGACTGGGCAGAGTTCACATTGCATCAGCATGGTCAAAAGTCCTCGCAATGCTTTGTTTTAAATGGACAGTCAGATTCTCCCGGTCCATACCAGTTGAAGCGCAACGGAAAGTGCAAAGCGGCACAGCTCAATCCACACTGCAAGGGAGTCATTCTTACTCCTGCCTTTTATCCACGCTTTTTTTTCATTTTTTCACTTCGACATTTAGAGCACTGTGCAGAAATCACACTGCGTCAGCATGCTCAACGGCCCCCAGAATGGTTTGTTTTATTTGGACAGTGGATTCTGTCAGTCCATGCCAGTTCATTCGCACCAGACCGCGCAAGAGCTGCACTGCGCTAGCCGCACCTAAAGGGTGTCATAGTTACTCCTGTCGTTTATCCAGCCCTTTCCTTAATTTATTTATTTCACGTTTAAAGCACTAGGCAGAAATCAAATTGCGTCAGCATGGTCAACGGCCCTCGCAATCATTTGTTTTAAATGGACAGTCGGATTACCCCGATCTATCCCAGTTGAAGCGCACCAGGCAGCGCTAGAGCCGCACTGCTCTAGCCGCAGCTCAAGGGAGTCATTGTTACTCACTTAGCTCCCCCACGCCTTGTTCTATTTCTTCAGGTTGACATTTAGGGCACTGGGCACAAATCACCTTGCATAAAAATGGTCAACCGCCCTCGCAATTATATCTTTTAAAAGCACAGTAAGATTCCCCCTGTGCATTCCAGTTGAACCACACCAGACAGTGCAAAGCAGTACTGTTCTAGCCGCACCTCAGGGGAGTCATTGTTACTAACGTCCTTCACCCACGCTTTGTTCCATTTCCTCACATTGACATTTAGAGCCCTGGGCACAAATCACATTGCGTCAGCATCGTCAAAAGTCCTTGCAATGCTTTGTTTTAAGTGGACAGTCAGTTTCAGCCGGTCCATGCCAGTTGAAGCACAACAGATAGCATAAAGCGCCACTCCTGAATCCACACTGCAAGGGAGTCATTCTTACTCCTGTCGTTTAACCACGCCTTTTTTTTTCATTTCTGCACGTTGACATTTACAGACCTGGGCAGAAATCACATTGCGTCAGCATGGTCAACGGCCCTCAAAATGCATTGTTTTATTTGGAGAGTCGGATTCTCCCGGTCCATGCCAGTTGAAGCGCACCAGGCAGCGCAAGCGCCACACTGCTCTAGCCGCACCTCAAGAGAGCCATTGTTACTCGCTTTGTGTAGCCATGCCTTGTTGCATTTCTTCACGTTGACATTTAGAGCGCTGGGCAGAAGTCACATTACGTCAGCATGATCAAAAGTCTTCGCAAAGCTTTGTTTTAATGGACAGTTGGATTCCACCGGTCCATACCAAATGAAGCACAATGGATAGCACAAAGCGAAACTGCTCAATAAACTCTGCACGGGAGTCATTCTTACTCCTGTCCTTTATACCCACCTTTTTGCATTTCTTCACGTTGACATTTAGAGCACTGGCTCCCAGAATGCTTTGTTTCATTTGGACAGTGAATTCCGCCCGTCCATGCCAGTTGAGGCGTACCATACCGCGCAAGAGCTGCACTGCTCCAGCCGCACCTCACAGGAGTCACTCTTACACCTGTCCTTTATCCAGGCATTTCTTTATTTCATCACTTTGCCGTTTAGAGCACTAGGCAGAAATCACATTGCGTCAGCATGGTGAACGGCCCGCGTAATCATTTGTTTTAAATGGACAGTCGGATTCCCCCGATCTATGCCAGTTGGAGTGCAGCAGACTGCGCAAGAGCCGCACTGCTCTAGTCGCACCTCGAGGGAGTCATTGTTACTCTCATCGCATACACACCTTCTTGCATTTCTTCACGTTGACATTAAATAGCACTGGGCAGAAATCACATTGTGTCAGCATCGGCAACAGCCTTCACAATCATTTGTTTTAAGTGCACAGTGAGATTCCCCCGGTGCATGACAGGTAAACCACACCAGACAGTGCAAAGCTGTGCTGCTCTAGTCGCACCTCAAGGGAGTCATTGTTAGTCTCTTCGTTTACCCACGCCTTGTTGATTTTATCAAGTTGACATATAGGGGACTGGGCAGAAATCACATTGCGTCAGCATGGTCAAAAGTCCCCGCAATGCTTTGTTTTAAATGGACAGTCGGATTCCCCCGGTCTATACCAGTTGAAGCGCAATGAAAAGTGCAAAGCGGCACAGCTGAATGCACACTGCAAGGGAGTCATTCTTACTCATGTCGTTTATCCACACCTTTTTTTCATTTTTTCACTTTGACATTTAGAGCACTGTGCAGAAATCACACTGCGTCAGCACGGTCAACGGCCCCCAAAATGCTTTGTTTTATTTGGGCATTTTATTTTACAGGAGGTATTCAGAGACATGGATTGGGAAGAATTGGGGATAAAAGTTAATCGAGAATAGCTTGGTAACTCGCGATTCGCTGATGACATTGCCTTGCTTAGTACCTCAGGGGACCAATTGCAATGCATGTTCAGTGACCTGGATAGGCAAAGCAGAAGAGTGGGTCTAAAAATTAATCTGCAGGAAACTAAAGTAATGCTTAACAGTCTCCGAAGAAAACCGCAATTTACAATAGGCAGCGAGGCACTGGAAGTCGTAAGGGAATACACCAACTTAGGTCAGGTAGTGACAGCGGATGCGGATCATAAGACAGAAATATTCAGAAGAACAAGAGTGGGCTGGGGTGCGTTTGGCAGGCATTCTCAGATGATGAATAGCAGGTTGCCGTTATCCCCTCAAGAGGAAAGTATATAATACCTGTGTCTTACCAGCACTCACCTATGGGGCAGAAACCTTGAGGCTTACGAAAAGGGTTCTGCTCATATTGAGGACGACACAACGAGCTATGGAAAGAGGAATGATAGGTGTAACGTTCAAGGATAAGAAAAGAGCAGATTGGGTGAGGGAACAAACGCGACTTAATGACATCTTAGTTGAAATCAAGAAAAAGAAAGGGGCATGGGCAGGATACGCAATGAGGAGGGAAGATAACCGATGGTCATTGAGGGTTACGGAATGGATTCCAAGGGGAGAGAAGCTTAGCAGAGGGCGGCAGAAAGTTAGGCGGGCGCATGAGATTCAGAAGTTTGCGGGGACGACATGGCCACACTTAGTACATGATCGGGGTTGTTGGAGATGTATGGGAGAGGCCTTTGCCCTGCAGTAGGCATAACCAGGCCTATGCTGATGATGATTCCGCCGGTCCATGCCACTTGAGGCGCACAAGACCACGCAATAGCCGCACTGCGATAGCCGCACCACGAGGGAGTCATTGTTACTCCTGTCGTGTATCCGTCCTTTTTTTTATTTACTTCACTTTGACGTTTAGAGCACTGGGCAGAAATCACATTCCGTCAGCATGGTCAACGGCGCTCACAATCATTTGTTTTAATTGGACAGTCGGATTCCCCCGATCTATGCCAGCTGGAGTGCAGCAGACTGTGCAAATGCTGCGCTGCTCTAATCACACCTCAAGGGTGTCATTGTTACTCTCATCGCTTACACACACCTTTTTTGCATTTCGTCACATTGACATTAAATTGCACTGGGCAGAAATCACATTGTGTCAGCATGGTCAACGGCCTTCGCAATCATTTCTTTTCATGGCAGAGTTAGATTCCCCCGTTGCATGCCAGGTAAACCACACCAGACAGTGCAAAGCCGCGCTACTCTAGTCCCACCTCATGGGAGTCATTGTTAGTCTCTTCGTTTACCCTCGCCTTGTTGCATTTTATCACGTTGACATTTAGGGGACTGGGCAGAGATCACATTGCATCAGCATGGTCAAAAGTCCTCGCAATGCTTTGTTTTAAATGGACAGTCAGATTCTCCCGGTCCATACCAGTTGAAGCGCAACGGAAAGTGCAAAGCGGCACAGCTCAATCCACACTGCAAGGGAGTCATTCTTACTCCTGTCTTTTATCCACGCTTTTTTTTTTCATTTTTTCACTTCGACATTTAGAGCACTGTGCAGAAATCACACTGCGTCAGCATGCTCAACGGCCCCCAGAATGGTTTGTTTTATTTGGACAGTGGATTCTGTCAGTCCATGCCAGTTCATTCGCACCAGACCGCGCAAGAGCTGCACTGCGCTAGCCGCACCTAAAGGGTGTCATAGTCACTCCTGTCGTTTATCCAGCCCTTTCCTTAATTTATTTATTTCACGTTTAAAGCACTAGGCAGAAATCAAATTGCGTCAGCATGGTCAACGGCCCTCGCAATCATTTGTTTTAAATGGACAGTCGGATTACCCCGATCTATCCCAGTTGAAGCGCACCAGGCAGCGCTAGAGCCGCACTGCTCTAGCCGCAGCTCAAGGGAGTCATTGTTACTCACTTAGCTCCCCCACGCCTTGTTCTATTTCTTCAGGTTGACATTTAGGGCACTGGGCACAAATCACCTTGCATAAAAATGGTCAACCGCCCTCGCAATTATATCTTTTAAAAGCACAGTAAGATTCCCCCTGTGCATTCCAGTTGAACCACACCAGACAGTGCAAAGCAGCACTGTTCTAGCCGCACCTCAAGGGAGTCATTGTTACTAACGTCCTTCACCCACGCTTTGTTCCATTTCCTCACATTGACATTTAGAGCCCTGGGCACAAATCACATTGCGTCAGCATCGTCAAAAGTCCTTGCAATGCTTTGTTTTAAGTGGACAGTCAGTTTCAGCCGGTCCATGCCAGTTGAAGCACAACAGATAGCATAAAGCGCCACTCCTGAATCCACACTGCAAGGGAGTCATTCTTACTCCTGTCGTTTAACCACGCCTTTTTTTCATTTCTGCACGTTGACATTTACAGACCTGGGCAGAAATCACATTGCGTCAGCATGGTCAACGGCCCTCAAAATGCATTGTTTTATTTGGAGAGTCGGATTCTCCCGGTCCATGCCAGTTGAAGCGCACCAGGCAGCGCAAGCGCCACACTGCTCTAGCCGCACCTCAAGAGGGCCATTGTTACTCGCTTTGTGTAGCCATACCTTGTTGCATTTCTTCACGTTGACATTTAGAGCGCTGGGCAGAAGTCACATTACGTCAGCATGATCAAAAGTCTTCGCAAAGCTTTGTTTTATAGGACAGTTGGATTCCACCGGTCCATACCAAATGAAGCACAATGGATAGCACAAAGCGAAACTGCTCAATAAACTCTGCACGGGAGTCATTCTTACTCCTGTCCTTTATACCCACCTTTTTGCATTTCTTCACGTTGAAATTTAGAGCACTGGCTCCCAGAATGCTTTGTTTCATTTGGACAGTGAATTCCGCCCGTCCATGCCAGTTGAGGCGTACCATACCGCGCAAGAGCTGCACTGCTCCAGCCGCACCTCACAGGAGTCACTCTTACACCTGTCCTTTATCCAGGCATTTCTTTATTTCATCACTTTGCCGTTTAGAGCACTAGGCAGAAATCACATTGCGTCAGCATGGTGAACGGCCCGCGTAATCATTTGTTTTAAATGGACAGTCGGATTCCCCCGATCTATGCCAGTTGGAGTGCAGCAGACTGCGCAAGAGCCGCACTGCTCTAGTCGCACCACGAGGGAGTCATTGTTACTCTCATCGCATTCACACCTTCTTGCATTTCTTCACGTTGACATTAAATAGCACTGGGCAGAAATCACATAGTGTCAGCATCGGCAACAGCCTTCACAATCGTTTGTTTTAAGTGCACAGTGAGATTCCCGCGGTGCATGCCAGGTAAGCCACACCAGACAGTGCAGACCTGTGCTGCTCTAGTCGCACCTCATGGGAGTCATTGTTAGTCTCTTCGTTTACCCACGCCTTGTTGCATTTTATCAAGTTGACATATAGGGGACTGGGCAGAAATCACATTGCGTCAGCGTGGTCAAAAGTCCCCGCAATGCTTTGTTTTAAATGGACAGTCGGATTCCCCCGGTCTATACCAGTTCAAGCGCAATGGAAAGTGCAAAGCGGCACAGCTGAATGCACACTGCAAGGGAGTCATTCTTACTCCTGTCGTTTAACCACGCCTTTTTTTCATTTCTGCACGTTGACGTTTACAGACCTGGGCAGAAATCACATTGCGTCAGCATGGTCAACGGCCCTCAAAATGCATTGTTTTATTTGGAGAGTCGGATTCTCCCGGTCCATGCCAGTTGAAGCGCACCAGACAGCGCAAGCGCCACACTGCTCTAGCCGCACCTCAAGAGAGCGATTGTTACTCGCTTTGTGTAGCCATGCCTTGTTGCATTTCTTCACGTTGACATTTAGAGCGCTGGGCAGAAGTCACATTACGTCAGCATGATCAAAAGTCTTCGCAAAGCTTTGTTTTAATGGACAGTTGGATTCCACCGGTCCATACCAAATGAAGCACAATGGATAGCACAAAGCGAAACTGCTCAATAAACTCTGCACGGGAGTCATTCTTACTCCTGTCCTTTATACCCACCTTTTTGCATTTCTTCACGTTGACATTTAGAGCACTGGCTCCCAGAATGCTTTGTTTCATTTGGACAGTGAATTCCGCCCGTCCATGCCAGTTGAGGCGTACCATACCGCGCAAGAGCTGCACTGCTCCAGCCGCACCTCACAGGAGTCACTCTTACACCTGTCCTTTATCCAGGCATTTCTTTATTTCATCACTTTGCCGTTTAGAGCACTAGGCAGAAATCACATTGCGTCAGCATGGTGAACGGCCCACGCAATTATTTGTTTTAAATGGACAGTCGGATTCCCCCGATCTATGCCAGTTGGAGTGCAGCAGACTGCGCAAGAGCCGCACTGCTCTAGTCGCACCTCGAGGGAGTCATTGTTACTCTCATCGCATACACACCTTCTTGCATTTCTTCACGTTGACATTAAATAGCACTGGGCAGAAATCACATAGTGTCAGCATCGGCAACAGCCTTCACAATCGTTTGTTTTAAGTGCACAGTGAGATTCCCGCGGTGCATGCCAGGTAAGCCACACCAGACAGTGCAGACCTGTGCTGCTCTAGTCGCACCTCATGGGAGTCATTGTTAGTCTCTTCGTTTACCCACGCCTTGTTGCATTTTATCAAGTTGACATATAGGGGACTGGGCAGAAATCACATTGCGTCAGCGTGGTCAAAAGTCCCCGCAATGCTTTGTTTTAAATCGACAGTCGGATTTCCCCGGTCTATACCAGTTGAAGCGCAATGGAAAGTGCAAAGCGGCACAGCTGAATGCACACTGCAAGGGAGTCATTCTTACTCATGTCGTTTATCCACACCTTTTTTTCATTTCTTTACTTTGACATTTAGAGCACTGTGCAGAAATCACACTGCGTCAGCACGGTCAACGGCCCCCAAAATGCTTTGTTTTATTTGGGCATTTTATTTTACAGGAGGTATTCAGAGACATGGATTGGGAAGATTTGGGGATAAAGGTTAATCGAGAATAGCTTACTAACTCGCGATTCGCTGATGACATTGCCTTCCTTAGTACCTCAGGGGACCAATTGCAATGCATGTTCACTGACCTGGATAGGCAAAGCAGAAGAGTGGGTCTAAAAATTAATCTGCAGGAAACTAAAGTAATGCTTAACAGTCTCGGAAGAAAACAGCAATTTACAATTGGCAGCGAGGCACTAGAAGTCGTAAGGGATTACATCAACTTAGGGCAGGTAGTGACAGCGGATGCGGATCATGAGACAGAAATATTCAGAAGAACAAGAATGGGCTGGGGTGCGTTTGGCAGGCATTCTCAGATGATGATTAGCAGGTTGCCATTATCCCCTCAAGAGGAAAGTATATAATACCTGTGTCTTACCAGTACTCACCTATGGGGCAGAAACTTGGAGGCTTACGAAATGGGTTCTGCTCAAATGGAGGACGACGCAACGAGCTATGGAAAGAAGAATGATAGGTGTAACGATAAAAGATAAGAAAAGAGCAGATTGGGTGAGGGAACAAACGCGAGGTAATGACATCTTAGTTGAAATCAAGAAAAAGAAATGGGCATGGGCAGGATACGAAATGAGGAGGGAAGATAACCGATGGTCATTAAGGGTTACGGAATGGATTCCAAGGGAAGGGAAGCTTAGCAGAGGGCGGCAGAAAGTTAGGCGGGCGCATGAGATTAAGAAGTTGCAGGGACGACATGGCCACACATAGTACATGATCGGGGTTGTTGGAGATGTACGGGAGAGGCCTTTGCCCTGCAGTAGGCGTAACCAGGCTGATTCTGATGATGATTCCGCCGGTCCATGCCAGTTGAGGCACACAAGACCACGCAAGAGCCGCACTGCGATAGCCGCACCACAAGGGAGTCATTGTGACTCCTGTAGTTTATCCATGCCTTTCTTTATTTACGTCAGTTTCACGTTTAGAGCACTGGGCAGAAATCACATTGCGTCAGCATGGTCGACGGCCCTCGCAATCATTTGTTTTAAATGGACAGTCGGATTCCCCCGATCTATGCCAGCTGGAGTGCAGCAGACTGTGCAAAAGCTGCACTGTTCTAGTCGCACCTCAAGGGAGTCATTGTTACTCTCATAGCGTACACACACCTTCTTGCATTTCTTCACGTTGACATTAAATAGCACTGGGCAGAAATCACATTGTGTCAGCATCGGCAACAGCCTTCACAATCATTTGTTTTAAGTGCACAGTGAGATTCCCCCGGTGCATGCCAGGTAAGCCACACCAGACAGTGCAGAGCCGTGCTGCTCTAGTCGCACCTCATGGGAGTCATTGTTAGTCTCTTCGTTTACCCACGCCTTGTTGATTTTATCAAGTTGACATATAGGGGACTGGGCAAAGATCACATTGCATCAGCATGGTCAAAAGTCCTCGCAATGCTTTGTTTTCAATGGACAGTCAGATTCTCCCGGTCCATACCAGTTGAAGCGCAACGGAAAGTGCAAAGCGGCACAGCTCAATCCACACTGCAAGGGAGTCATTCTTACTCCTGTCTTTTATCCACGCTTTTTTTTTCATTTTTTCACTTCGACATTTAGAGCACTGTGCAGAAATCACACTGCGTCAGCATGCTCAACGGCCCCCAGAATGGTTTGTTTTATTTGGACAGTGGATTCTGTCAGTCCATGCCAGTTCATTCGCACCAGACCGCGCAAGAGCTGTACTGCGCTAGCCGCACCAAAAGGGTGTCATAGTTACTCCTGTCGTTTATCCAGCCCTTTCCTTAATTTATTTATTTCACGTTTAAAGCACTAGGCAGAAATCAAATTGCGTCAGCATGGTCAACGGCCCTCGCAATCATTTGTTTTAAATGGACAGTCGGATTACCCCGATCTATCCCAGTTGAAGCGCACCAGGCAGCGCTAGAGCCGCACTGCTCTAGCCGCAGCTCAAGGGAGTCATTGTTACTCACTTAGCTCCCCCACACCTTGTTCTATTTCTTCAGGTTGACATTTAGGGCACTGGGCACAAATCACCTTGCATAAAAATGGTCAACCGCCCTCGCAATTATATCTTTTAAAAGCACAGTAAGATTCCCCCTGTGCATTCCAGTTGAACCACACCAGACAGTGCAAAGCAGCACTGTTCTAGCCGCACCTCAAGGGAGTCATTGTTACTAACGTCCTTCACTCACGCTTTGTTCCATTTCCTCACATTGACATTTAGAGCCCTGGGCAGAAATCACATTGCGTCAGCATCTCAAAAGTCCTTGCAATGCTTTGTTTTAAGTGGACAGTCAGTTTCAGCCGGTCCATGCCAGTTGAAGCACAACAGATAGCATAAAGCGCCACTCCTGAATCCACACTGCAAGGGAGTCATTCTTACTCCTGTCGTTTAACCACGCCTTTTTTTCATTTCTGCACGTTGACATTTACAGACCTGGGCAGAAATCACATTGCGTCAGCATGGTCAACGGCCCTCAAAATGCATTGTTTTATTTGGAGAGTCGGATTCTCCCGGTCCATGCCAGTTGAAGCGCACCAGGCAGCGCAAGCGCCACACTGCTCTAGCCGCACCTCAAGAGAGCCATTGTTACTCGCTTTGTGTAGCCATGCCTTGTTGCATTTCTTCACGTTGACATTTAGAGCGCTGGGCAGAAGTCACATTACGTCAGCATGATCAAAAGTCTTCGCAAAGCTTTGTTTTAATGGACAGTTGGATTCCACCGGTCCATACCAAATGAAGCACAATGGATAGCAAAAGCGAAACTGCTCAATAAACTCTGCACGGGAGTCATTCTTACTCCTGTCCTTTATACCCACCTTTTTGCATTTCTTCACGTTGAAATTTAGAGCACTGGCTCCCAGAATGCTTTGTTTCATTTGGACAGTGAATTCCGCCCGTCCATGCCAGTTGAGGCGTACCAAACCGCGCAAGAGCTGCACTGCTCCAGCCGCACCTCACAGGAGTCACTCTTACACCTGTCCTTTATCCAGGCATTTCTTTATTTCATCACTTTGCCGTTTAGAGCACTAGGCAGAAATCACATTGCGTCAGCATGGTGAACGGCCCGCGTAATCATTTGTTTTAAATGGACAGTCGGATTCCCCCGATCTATGCCAGTTGGAGTGCAGCAGACTGCGCAAGAGCCGCACTGCTCTAGTCGCACCCCGAGGGAGTCATTGTTACTCTCATCGCATACACACCTTCTTGCATTTCTTCACGTTGACATTAAATAGCACTGGGCAGAAATCACATTGTGTCAGCATCGGCAACAGCCTTCACAATCATTTGTTTTAAGTGCACAGTGAGATTCCCCCGGTGCATGACAGGTAAACCACACCAGACAGTGCAAAGCCGTGCTGCTCTAGTCGCACCTCATGGGAGTCATTGTTAGTCTCTTCGTTTACCCACGCCTTGTTGATTTTATCAAGTTGACATATAGCGGACTGGGCAGAAATCACATTGCGTCAGCATGGTCAAAAGTCCCCGCAATGCTTTGTTTTAAATGGACAGTCGGATTCCCCCGGTCTATACCAGTTGAAGCGCAATGGAAAGTGCAAAGCGGCACAGCTGAATGCACACTGCAAGGGAGTCAGTCTTACTCATGTCGTTTATCCACACCTTTTTTTCATTTTTTCACTTTGACATTTAGAGCACTGTGCAGAAATCAAACTGCGTCAGCACGGTCAACGGCCCCCAAAATGCTTTGTTTTATTTGGGCATTTTATTTTACAGGAGGTATTCAGAGACATGGATTGGGAAGAATTGGGGATAAAAGTTAATCGAGAATAGCTTGGTAACTCGCGATTCGCTGATGACATTGCCTTGCTTAGTACCTCAGGGGACCAATTGCAATGCATGTTCAGTGACCTGGATAGGCAAAGCAGAAGAGTGGGTCTAAAAATTAATCTGCAGGAAACTAAAGTAATGCTTAACAGTCTCCGAAGGAAACCGCAATTTACAATAGGCAGCGAGGCACTGGAAGTCGTAAGGGAATACACCAACTTAGGTCAGGTAGTGACAGCGGATGCGGATCATAAGACAGAAATATTCAGAAGAACAAGATTGGGCTGGGGTGCGTTTGGCAGGCATTCTCAGATGATGAATAGCAGGTTGCCGTTATCCCCTCAAGAGGAAAGTATATAATACCTGTGTCTTACCAGCACTCACCTATGGGGCAGAAACCTTGAGGCTTTCGAAAAGGGTTCTGCTCATATTGAGGACGACACAACGAGCTATGGAAAGAAGAATGATAGGTGTAACGTTCAAGGATAAGAAAAGAGCAGATTGGGTGAGGGAACAAACGCGACCTAATGACATCTTAGTTGAAATCAAGAAAAAGAAAGGGGCATGGGCAGGATACGCAATGAGGAGGGAAGATAACCGATGGTCATTGAGGGTTACGGAATGGATTCCAAGGGAAGAGAAGCTTAGCAGAGGGCGGCAGAAAGTTAGGCGGGCGCATGAGATTCAGAAGTTTGCGGGGACGACATGGCCACACTTAGTACATGATCGGGGTTGTTGGAGATGTATGGGAGAGGCCTTTGCCCTGCAGTAGGCGTAACCAGGCTGATGCTGATGATGATTCCGCCGGTCCATGCCAGTGGAGGCACACAAGACCACGCAAGAGCCGCACTGCGATAGCCGCACAACGAGGGAGTCATTGTTACTCCTGTCGTTTATACGTCCTTTTTTTAATTACTTCACTTTGACGTTTAGAGCACTGGGCAGAAATCACAATCCGTCAGCATGGTCGACGGCGCTCACAATCATTTGTTTTAATTGGACAGTCGGATTCCCCCGATCTATGCCAGCTGGAGTGCAGCAGACTGTGCAAATGCTGCGCTGCTCTAGTCACACCTCAAGGGTGTCATTGTTACTCTCATCGCTTACACACACCTTTTTTGCATTTCTTCACGTTGACATTAAATAGCACTGGGCAGAAATCACATTGTGTCAGCATGGTCAACGGCCTTCGCAATCATTTCTTTTCATGGCAGAGTTAGATTCCCCCGTTGCATGCCAGGTAAACCACACCAGACAGTGCAAAGCCGCGCTACTCTAGTCCCACCTCATGGGAGTCATTGTTAGTCTCTTCGTTTACCCTCGCCTTGTTGCATTTTATCACGTTGACATTTAGGGGACTGGGCAGAGATCACATTGCATCAGCATGGTCAAAAGTCCTCGCAATGCTTTGTTTTAAATGGACAGTCAGATTCTCCCGGTCCATACCAGTTGAAGCGCAACGGAAAGTGCAAAGCGGCACAGCTCAATCCACACTGCAAGGGAGTCATTCTTACTCCTGTCTTTTATCCACGCTTTTTTTTTCATTTTTTCACTTCGACATTTAGAGCACTGTGCAGAAATCACACTGCGTCAGCATGCTCAACGGCCCCCAGAATGGTTTGTTTTATTTGGACAGTGGATTCTGTCAGTCCATGCCAGTTCATTCGCACCAGACCGCGCAAGAGCTGCACTGCGCTAGCCGCACCTAAAGGGTGTCATAGTTACTCCTGTCGTTTATCCAGCCTTTTCCTTAATTTATTTATTTCACGTTTAAAGCACTAGGCAGAAATCAAATTGCGTCAGCATGGTCAACGGCCCTCGCAATCATTTGTTTTAAATGGACAGT
This sequence comes from Dermacentor albipictus, assembly GCF_038994185.2. Lineage (NCBI taxonomy): Eukaryota > Metazoa > Arthropoda > Arachnida > Ixodida > Ixodidae > Dermacentor > Dermacentor albipictus. The sequence continues at coordinate 1,521,657 of NW_027225595.1, forward strand.
CGGATTACCCCGATCTATCCCAGTTGAAGCGCACCAGGCAGCGCTAGAGCCGCACTGCTCTAGTCGCAGCTCAAGGGAGTCATTGTTACTCACTTATCTACACCACGCCTTGTTCTATTTCTTCAGGTTGACATTTTGGGCACTGGGCACAAATCACCTTGCATAAAAATGGTCAACCGCCCTCGCAATTATATCTTTTAAAAGCACAGTAAGATTCCCCCTGTGCATTCCAGTTGAACCACACCAGACAGTGCAAAGCAGCACTGTTCTAGCCGCACCTTAAGGGAGTCATTGTTACTAACGTCCTTCACCCACGCTTTGTTCCATTTCCTCACATTGACATTTAGAGCCCTGGGCACAAATCACATTGCGTCAGCATCGTCAAAAGTCCTTGCAATGCTTTGTTTTAAGTGGACAGTCAGTTTCAGCCGGTCCATGCCAGTTGATGCACAACAGATAGCATAAAGCGCCACTCCTGAATCCACACTGCAAGGGAGTCATTCTTACTCCTGTCGTTTAACCACGCCTTTTTTTCATTTCTGCACGTTGACATTTACAGACCTGGGCAGAAATCACATTGCGTCAGCATGGTCAACGGCCCTCAAAATGCATTGTTTTATTTGGAGAGTCGGATTCTTCCGGTCCATGCCAGTTGAAGCGCACCAGGCAGCGCAAGCGCCACACTGCTCTAGCCGCACCTCAAGAGAGCCATTGTTACTCGCTTTGTGTAGCCATGCCTTGTTGCATTTCTTCACGTTGACATTTAGAGCGCTGGGCAGAAGTCACATTACGTCAGCATGATCAAAAGTCTTCGCAAAGCTTTGTTTTAATGGACAGTTGGATTCCACCGGCCCATACCAAATGAAGCACAATGGATAGCACAAAGCGAAACTGCTCAATAAACTCTGCACGGGAGTCATTCTTACTCCTGTCCTTTATACCCACCTTTTTGCATTTCTTCACGTTGACATTTAGAGCACTGGCTCCCAGAATGCTTTGTTTCATTTGGACAGTGAATTCCGCCCGTCCATGCCAGTTGAGGCGTACCATACCGCGCAAGAGCTGCACTGCTCCAGCCGCACCTCACAGGAGTCACTCTTACACCCGTCCTTTATCCAGGCATTTCTTTATTTCATCACTTTGCCGTTTATAGCACTAGGCAGAAATCACATTGCGTCAGCATGGTGAACGGCCCGCGCAATTATTTGTTTTAAATGGACAGTCGGATTCCCCCGATCTATGCCAGTTGGAGTGCAGCAGACTGCGCAAGAGCCGCACTGCTCTAGTCGCACCTCGCGGGAGTCATTGTTACTCTCATCGCATTCACACCTTCTTGCATTTCTTCACGTTGACATTAAATAGCACTGGGCAGAAATCACATAGTGTCAGCATCGGCAACAGCCTTCACAATCGTTTGTTTTAAGTGCACAGTGAGATTCCCGCGGTGCATGCCAGGTAAGCCACACCAGACAGTGCAGACCTATGCTGCTCTAGTCGCACATGGGAGTCATTGTTAGTCTCTTCGTTTACCCACGCCTTGTTGCATTTTATCAAGTTGACATATAGGGGACTGGGCAGAAATCACATTGCGTCAGCGTGGTCAAAAGTCCCCGCAATGCTTTGTTTTAAATGGACAGTCGGATTCCCCCGGTCTATACCAGTTCAAGCGCAATGGAAAGTGCAAAGCGGCACAGCTGAATGCACACTGCAAGGGAGTCATTCTTACTCCTGTCGTTTAACCACGCCTTTTTTTCATTTCTGCACGTTGACATTTACAGACCTGGGCAGAAATCACATTGCGTCAGCATGGTCAACGGCCCTCAAAATGCATTGTTTTATTTGGAGAGTCGGATTCTCCCGGTCCATGCCAGTTGAAGCGCACCAGGCAGCGCAAGCGCCACACTGCTCTAGCCGCACCTCAAGAGAGCGATTGTTACTCGCTTTGTGTAGCCATGCCTTGTTGCATTTCTTCACGTTGACATTTAGAGCGCTGGGCAGAAGTCACATTACGTCAGCATGATCAAAAGTCTTCGCAAAGCTTTGTTTTAATGGACAGTTGGATTCCACCGGTCCATACCAAATGAAGCACAATGGATAGCACAAAGCGAAACTGCTCAATAAACTCTGCACGGGAGTCATTCTTACTCCTGTCCTTTATACCCACCTTTTTGCATTTCTTCACGTTGACATTTAGAGCACTGGCTCCCAGAATGCTTTGTTTCATTTGGACAGTGAATTCCGCCCGTCCATGCCAGTTGAGGCGTACCATACCGCGCAAGAGCTGCACTGCTCCAGCCGCACCTCACAGGAGTCACTGTTACACCTGTCCTTTATCCAGGCATTTCTTTATTTCACCACTTTGCCGTTTAGAGCACTAGGCAGAAATCACATTGCGTCAGCATCGGCAACAGCCTTCACAATCATTTGTTTTAAGTGCACAGTGAGATTCCCCCGGTGCATGCCAGGTAAGCCACACCAGACAGTGCAGAGCCGTGCTGCTCTAGTCGCACCTCATGGGAGTCATTGTTAGTCTCTTCGTTTACCCTCGCCTTGTTGATTTTATCAAGTTGACATATAGGGGACTGGGCAGAGATCACATTGCATCAGCATGGTCAAAAGTCCTCGCAATGCTTTGTTTTAAATGGACAGTCAGATTCTCCCGGTCCATACCAGTTGAAGCGCAACGGAAAGTGTAAAGCGGCACAGCTCAATCCACACTGCAAGGAAGTCATTCTTACTCCTGTCTTTCATCCACGCTTTTTTTTCATTTTTTCACGTCGACATTTAGAGCACTGTGCAGAAATCACACTGCGTCAGCATGCTCAACGGCCCCCAGAATGGTTTGTTTTATTTGGACAGTGGATTCTGTCAGTCCATGCCAGTTCATTCGCACCAGACCGCGCAAGAGCTGCACTGCGCTAGCCGCAGCTAAAGGGTGTCATAGTTACTCCTGTCGTTTATCCAGCCCTTTCCTTAATTTATTTATTTCACGTTTAAAGCACTAGGCAGAAATCAAATTGCGTCAGCATGGTCAACGGCCCTCGCAATCATTTGTTTTAAATGGACAGTCGGATTACCCCGATCTATCCCAGTTGAAGCGCACCAGGCAGCGCTAGAGCCGCACTGCTCTAGCCGCAGCTCAAGGGAGTCATTGTTACTCACTTAGCTCCCCCACGCCTTGTTCTATTTCTTCAGGTTGACATTTAGGGCACTGGGCACAAATCACCTTGCATAAAAATGGTCAACCGCCCTCGCAATTATATCTTTTAAAAGCACAGTAAGATTCCCCCTGTGCATTCCAGTTGAACCACACCAGACAGTGCAAAGCAGCACTGTTCTAGCCGCACCTCAAGGGAGTCATTGTTACTAACGTCCTTCACCCACGCTTTGTTCCATTTCCTCACATTGACATTTAGAGCCCTGGGCACAAATCACATTGCGTCAGCATCGTCAAAAGTCCTTGCAATGCTTTGTTTTAAGTGGACAGTCAGTTTCAGCCGGTCCATGCCAGTTGAAGCACAACAGATAGCATAAAGCGCCACTCCTGAATCCACACTGCAAGGGAGTCATTCTTACTCCTGTCGTTTAACCACGCCTTTTTTTTCATTTCTGCACGTTGACATTTACAGACCTGGGCAGAAATCACATTGCGTCAGCATGGTCAACGGCCCTCAAAATGCATTGTTTTATTTGGAGAGTCGGATTCTCCCGGTCCATGCCAGTTGAAGCGCACCAGGCAGCGCAAGCGCCACACTGCTCTAGCCGCACCTCAAGAGGGCCATTGTTACTCGCTTTGTGTAGCCATGCCTTGTTGCATTTCTTCACGTTGACATTTAGAGCGCTGGGCAGAAGTCACATTACGTCAGCATGATCAAAAGTCTTCGCAAAGCTTTGTTTTAATGGACAGTTGGATTCCACCGGTCCATACCAAATGAAGCACAATGGATAGCACAAAGCGAAACTGCTCAATAAACTCTGCACGGGAGTCATTCTTACTCCTGTCCTTTATACCCACCTTTTTGCATTTCTTCACGTTGACATTTAGAGCACTGGCTCCCAGAATGCTTTGTTTCATTTGGACAGTGAATTCCGCCCGTCCATGCCAGTTGAGGCGTACCATACCGCGCAAGAGCTGCACTGCTCCAGCCGCACCTCACAGGAGTCACTCTTACACCTGTCCTTTATCCAGGCATTTCTTTATTTCATCACTTTGCCGTTTAGAGCACTAGGCAGAAATCACATTGCGTCAGCATCGGCAACAGCCTTCACAATCATTTGTTTTAAGTGCACAGTGAGATTCCCCCGGTGCATGCCAGGTAAGCCACACCAGACAGTGCAGAGCCGTTCTGCTCTAGTCGCACCTCATGGGAGTCATTGTTAGTCTCTTCGTTTACCCTCGCCTTGTTGATTTTATCAAGTTGACATATAGGGGACTGGGCAGAGATCACATTGCATCAGCATGGTCAAAAGTCCTCGCAATGCTTTGTTTTAAATGGACAGTCAGATTCTCCCGGTCCATACCAGTTGAAGCGCAACGGAAAGTGCAAAGCGGCACAGCTCAATCCACACTGCAAGGGAGTCATTCTTACTCCTGTCTTTTATCCACGCTTTTTTTTTTCATTTTTTCACTTCGACATTTAGAGCACTGTGCAGAAATCACACTGCGTCAGCATGCTCAACGGCCCCCAGAATGGTTTGTTTTATTTGGACAGTGGATTCTGTCAGTCCATGCCAGTTCATTCGCACCAGACCGCGCAAGAGCTGCACTGCGCTAGCCGCACCTAAAGGGTGTCATAGATACTCCTGTCGTTTATCCAGCCCTTTCCTTAATTTATTTATTTCACGTTTAAAGCACTAGGCAGAAATCAAATTGCGTCAGCATGGTCAACGGCCCTCGCAATCATTTGTTTTAAATGGACAGTCGGATTACCCCGATCTATCCCAGTTGAAGCGCACCAGGCAGCGCTAGAGCCGCACTGCTCTAGCCGCAGCTCAAGGGAGTCATTGTTACTCACTTAGCTCCCCCACGCCTTGTTCTATTTCTTCAGGTTGACATTTAGGGCACTGGGCACAAATCACCTTGCATAAAAATGGTCAACCGCCCTCGCAATTATATCTTTTAAAAGCACAGTAAGATTCCCCCTGTGCATTCCAGTTGAACCACACCAGACAGTGCAAAGCAGCACTGTTCTAGCCGCACCTCAAGGGAGTCATTGTTACTAACGTCCTTCACCCACGCTTTGTTCCATTTCCTCACATTGACATTTAGAGCCCTGGGCACAAATCACATTGCGTCAGCATCGTCAAAAGTCCTTGCAATGCTTTGTTTTAAGTGGACAGTCAGTTTCAGCCGGTCCATGCCAGTTGAAGCACAACAGATAGCATAAAGCGCCACTCCTGAATCCACACTGCAAGGGAGTCATTCTTACTCCTGTCGTTTAACCACGCCTTTTTTTTCATTTCTGCACGTTGACATTTACAGACCTGGGCAGAAATCACATTGCGTCAGCATGGTCAACGGCCCTTAAAATGCATTGTTTTATTTGGAGAGTCGGATTCTCCCGGTCCATGCCAGTTGAAGCGCACCAGGCAGCGCAAGCGCCACACTGCTCTAGCCGCACCTCAAGAGGGCCATTGTTACTCGCTTTGTGTAGCCATGCCTTGTTGCATTTCTTCACGTTGACATTTAGAGCGCTGGGCAGAAGTCACATTACGTCAGCATGATCAAAAGTCTTCGCAAAGCTTTGTTTTAATGGACAGTTGGATTCCACCGGTCCATACCAAATGAAGCACAATGGATAGCACAAAGCGAAACTGCTCAATAAACTCTGCACGGGAGTCATTCTTACTCCTGTCCTTTATACCCACCTTTTTGCATTTCTTCACGTTGACATTTAGAGCACTGGCTCCCAGAATGCTTTGTTTCATTTGGACAGTGAATTCCGCCCGTCCATGCCAGTTGAGGCGTACCATACCGCGCAAGAGCTGCACTGCTCCAGCCGCACCTCACAGGAGTCACTCATACACCTGTCCTTTATCCAGGCATTTCTTTATTTCATCACTTTGCCGTTTAGAGCACTAGGCAGAAATCACATTGCGTCAGCATGGTGAACGGCCCGCGTAATCATTTGTTTTAAATGGACAGTCGGATTCCCCCGATCTATGCCAGTTGGAGTGCAGCAGACTGCGCAAGAGCCGCACTGGTCTAGTCGCACCTCGAGGGAGTCATTGTTACTCTCATCGCATACACACCTTCTTGCATTTCTTCACGTTGACATTAAATAGCACTGGGCAGAAATCACATTGTGTCAGCATCGGCAACAGCCTTCACAATCATTTGTTTTAAGTGCACAGTGAGATTCCCCCGGTGCATGACAGGTAAACCACACCAGACAGTGCAAAGCTGTGCTGCTCTAGTCGCACCTCATGGGAGTCATTGTTAGTCTCTTCGTTTACCCACGCCTTGCTGATTTTATCAAGTTGACATATAGGGGACTGGGCAGAAATCACATTGCGTCAGCATGGTCAAAAGTCCCCGCAATGCTTTGTTTTAAATGGACAGTCGGATTCCCCCGGTCTATACCAGTTGAAGCGCAATGGAAAGTGCAAAGCGGCACAGCTGAATGCACACTGCAAGGGAGTCATTCTTACTCATGTCGTTTATCCACACCTTTTTTTCATTTTTTCACTTTGACATTTAGAGCACTGTGCAGAAATCACACTGCGTCAGCACGGTCAACGGCCCCCAAAATGCTTTGTTTTATTTGGGCATTTTATTTTACAGGAGGTATTCAGAGACATGGATTGGGAAGAATTGGGGATAAAAGTTAATCGAGAATAGCTTGGTAACTCGCGATTCGCTGATGACATTGCCTTGCTTAGTACCTCAGGGGACCAATTGCAATGCATGTTCAGTGACCTGGATAGGCAAAGCAGAAGAGTGGGTCTAAAAATTAATCTGCAGGAAACTAAAGTAATGCTTAACAGTCTCCGAAGAAAACCGCAATTTACAATAGGCAGCGAGGCACTGGAAGTCGTAAGGGAATACACCAACTTAGGTCAGGTAGTGACAGCGGATGCGGATCATAAGACAGAAATATTCAGAAGAACAAGAATGGGCTGGGGTGCGTTTGGCAGGCATTCTCAGATGATGAATAGCAGGTTGCCGTTATCCCCTCAAGAGGAAAGTATATAATACCTGTGTCTTACCAGCACTCACCTATGGGGCAGAAACCTTGAGGCTTACGAAAAGGGTTCTGCTCATATTGAGGACGACACAACGAGCTATGGAAAGAAGAATGATAGGTGTAACGTTCAAGGATAAGAAAAGAGCAGATTGGGTGAGGGAACAAACGCGACTTAATGACATCTTAGTTGAAATCAAGAAAAAGAAAGGGGCATGGGCAGGATACGCAATGAGGAGGGAAGATAACCGATGGTCATTGAGGGTTACGGAATGGATTCCAAGGGAAGAGAAGCTTAGCAGAGGGCGGCAGAATGTTAGGCGGGCGCATGAGATTCAGAAGTTTGCAGGGACGACATGGCCACACTTAGTACATGATCGGGGTTGTTGGAGATGTATGGGAGAGGCCTTTGCCCTGCAGTAGGCGTAACCAGGCTGATGCTGATGATGATTCCGCCGGTCCATGCCAGTTCAGGCACACAAGACCACGCAAGAGCCGCACTGCGATAGCCGCACCACAAGGGAGTCATTGTGACTCCTGTAGTTTATCCATGCCTTTTTTTATTTACTTCAGTTTCACGTTTAGAGCACTGGGCAGAAATCACATTGCGTCAGCATGGTCGACGGCCCTCGCAATCATTTGTTTTAAATGGACAGTCGGATTCCCCCGATCTATGCCAGCTGAAGTGCAGCAGACTGTGCAAAAGCTGCACTGTTCTAGTCGCACCTCAAGGGAGTCATTGTTACTCTCATAGCTTACACACACCTTCTTGCATTTCTTCACGTTGACATTAAATAGCACTGGGCAGAAATCACATTGTGTCAGCATCGGCAACGGCCTTCGCAATCATTTCTTTTCATGGCAGAGTTAGATTCCCCCGTTGCATGCCAGGTAAACCACACCAGACAGTGCAAAGCCGCGCTACTCTAGTACCACCTCATGGGAGTCATTGTTAGTCTCTTCGTTTACCCTCGCTTTGTTGCATTTTATCACGTTGACATTTAGGGCACTGGGCAGAGATCACATTGCATCAGCATGGTCAAAAGTCCTCGCAATGCTTTGTTTTAAATGGACAGTCGGATTCCCCCGGTCTATACCAGTTCAAGCGCAATGGAAAGTGCAAAGCGGCACAGCTGAATGCACACTGCAAGGGAGTCATTCTTACTCCTGTCGTTTAACCACGCCTTTTTTTCATTTCTGCACGTTGACATTTACAGACCTGGGCAGAAATCACATTGCGTCAGCATGGTCAACGGCCCTCAAAATGCATTGTTTTATTTGGAGAGTCGGATTCTCCCGGTCCATGCCAGTTGAAGCGCACCAGGCAGCGCAAGCGCCACACTGCTCTAGCCGCACCTCAAGAGAGCGATTGTTACTCGCTTTGTGTAGCCATGCCTTGTTGCATTTCTTCACGTTGACATTTAGAGCGCTGGGCAGAAGTCACATTACGTCAGCATGATCAAAAGTCTTCGCAAAGCTTTGTTTTAATGGACAGTTGGATTCCACCGGTCCATACCAAATGAAGCACAATGGATAGCACAAAGCGAAACTGCTCAATAAACTCTGCACGGGAGTCATTCTTACTCCTGTCCTTTATACCCACCTTTTTGCATTTCTTCACGTTGACATTTAGAGCACTGGCTCCCAGAATGCTTTGTTTCATTTGGACAGTGAATTCCGCCCGTCCATGCCAGTTGAGGCGTACCATACCGCGCAAGAGCTGCACTGCTCCAGCCGCACCTCACAGGAGTCACTCTTACACCTGTCCTTTATCCAGGCATTTCTTTATTTCATCACTTTGCCGTTTAGAGCACTAGGCAGAAATCACATTGCGTCAGCATCGGCAACAGCCTTCACAATCATTTGTTTTAAGTGCACAGTGAGATTCCCCCGGTGCATGCCAGGTAAGCCACACCAGACAGTGCAGAGCCGTGCTGCTCTAGTCGCACCTCATGGGAGTCATTGTTAGTCTCTTCGTTTACCCACGCCTTGATGATTTTATCAAGTTGACATATAGGGGACTGGGCAGAGATCACATTGCATCAGCATGGTCAAAAGTCCTCGCAATGCTTTGTTTTAAATGGACAGTCAGATTCTCCCGGTCCATACCAGTTGAAGCGCAACGGAAAGTGCAAAGCGGCACAGCTCAATCCACACTGCAAGGGAGTCATTCTTACTCCTGTCTTTTATCCACAGCTTTTTTTTTTCATTTTTTCACTTCGACATTTAGAGCACTGCGCAGAAATCACACTGCGTCAGCATGCTCAACGGCCCCCAGAATGGTTTGTTTTATTTGGACAGTGGATTCTGTCAGTCCGTGCCAGTTCATTCGCACCAGACCGCGCAAGAGCTGCACTGCGCTAGCCGCACCTAAAGGGTGTCATAGTTACTCCTGTCGTTTATCCAGCCCTTTCCTTAATTTATTTATTTCACGTTTAAAGCACTAGGCAGAAATCAAATTGCGTCGGCATGGTCAACGGCCCTCGCAATCATTTGTTTTAAATGGACAGTCGGATTACCCCGATCTATCCCAGTTGAAGCGCACCAGGCAGCGCTAGAGCCGCACTGCTCTAGTCGCAGCTCAAGGGAGTCATTGTTACTCACTTAGCTCCCCCACGCCTTGTTCTATTTCTTCAGGTTGACATTTAGGGCACTGGGCACACATCACCTTGCATAAAAATGGTCAACCGCCCTCGCAATTATATCTTTTAAAAGCACAGTAAGATTCCCCCTGTGCATTCCAGTTGAACCACACCAGACAGTGCAAAGCAGCACTGTTCTAGCCGCACCTCAAGGGAGTCATTGTTACTAACGTCCTTCACCCACGCTTTGTTCCATTTCCTCACATTGACATTTAGAGCCCTGGGCACAAATCACATTGCGTCAGCATCGTCAAAAGTCCTTGCAATGCTTTGTTTTAAGTGGACAGTCAGTTTCAGCCGGTCCATGCCAGTTGAAGCACAACAGATAGCATAAAGCGCCACTCCTGAATCCACACTGCAAGGGAGTCATTCTTACTCCTGTCCTTTAACCACGCCTTTTTTTTCATTTCTGCACGTTGACATTTACAGACCTGGGCAGAAATCACATTGCGTCAGCATGGTCAACGGCCCTCAAAATGCATTGTTTTATTTCGAGAGTCGGATTCTCCCGGTCCATGCCAGTTGAAGCGCACCAGGCAGCGCAAGCGCCACACTGCTCTAGCCGCACCTTAAGAGAGCCATTGTTACTCGCTTTGTGTAGCCATGCCTTGTTGCATTTCTTCACGTTGACATTTAGGGCGCTGGGCAGAAGTCACATTACGTCAGCATGATCAAAAGTCTTCGCAAAGCTTTGTTTTAATGGACAGTTGGATTCCACCGGTCCATACCAAATGAAGCACAATGGATAGCACAAAGCGAAACTGCTCAATAAACTCTGCACGGGAGTCATTCTTACTCCTGTCCTTTATACCCACCTTTTTGCATTTCTTCACGTTGACATTTAGAGCACTGGCTCCCAGAATGCTTTGTTTCATTTGGACAGTGAATTCCGCCCGTCCATGCCAGTTGAGGCGTACCATACCGCGCAAGACCTGCACTGCTCCAGCCGCACCTCACAGGAGTCACTCTTACACCTGTCCTTTATCCAGGCATTTCTTTATTTCATCACTTTGCCGTTTAGAGCACTAGGCAGAAATCACATTGCGTCAGCATGGTGAACGGCCCGCGTAATCATTTGTTTTAAATGGACAGTCGGATTCCCCCGATCTATGCCAGTTGGAGTGCAGCAGACTGCGCAAGAGCCGCACTGCTCTAGTCGCACCTCGAGGGAGTCATTGTTACTCTCATCGCATACACACCTTCTTGCATTTCTTCACGTTGACATTAAATAGCACTGGGCAGAAATCACATTGTGTCAGCATCGGCAACAGCCTTCACAATCATTTGTTTTAAGTGCACAGTGAGATTCCCCCGGTGCATGACAGGTAAACCACACCAGACAGTGCAAAGCTGTGCTGCTCTAGTCGCACCTCATGGGAGTCATTGTTAGTCTCTTCGTTTACCCACGCCTTGTTGATTTTATCAAGTTGACCTATAGGGGACTGGGCAGAAATCACATTGCGTCAGCATGGTCAAAAGTCCCCGCAATGCTTTGTTTTAAATGGACAGTCGGATTCCCCCGGTCCATGCCAGTTGATGCACAACAGATAGCATAAAGCGCCACTCCTGAATCCACACTGCAAGGGAGTCATTCTTACTCCTGTCGTTTAACCACGACTTTTTTTCATTTCTGCACGTTGACATTTACAGACCTGGGCAGAAATCACATTGCGTCAGCATGGTCAACGGCCCCCAAAATGCTTTGTTTTATTTGGGCATTTTATTTTACAGGAGGTATTCAGAGACATGGATTGGGAAGATTTGGGGATAAAAGTTAATCGAGAATAGCTTAGTAACTCGCGATTCGCTGATGACATTGCCTTCCTTAGTACCTCAGGGGACCAATTGCAATGCATGTTCACTGACCTGGATAGGCAAAGCAGAAGAGTGGGTCTAAAAATTAATCTGCAGGAAACTAAAGTAATGCTTAACAGTCTCGGAAGAAAACAGCAATTTACAATTGGCAGCGAGGCACTAGAAGTCGTAAGGGATTACATCAACTTAGGGCAGGTAGTGACAGCGGATTCGGATCATGAGACAGAAATATTCAGAAGAACAAGAATGGGCTGGGGTGCGTTTGGCAGGCATTCTCAGATGATGATTAGCAGGTTGCCATTATCCCCTCAAGAGGAAAGTATATAATACCTGTGTCTTACCAGTACTCACCTATGGGGCAGAAACCTGGAGGCTTACGAAATGGGTTCTGCTCAAATTGAGGACGACGCAACGAGCTATGGAAAGAAGAATGATAGGTGTAACGTTAAAGGATAAGAAAAGAGCAGATTGGGTGAGGCAACAAACGAGAGTTAATGACATCTTAGTTGAAATCAAGAAAAAGAAATGGGCATGGGCAGGATACGAAATGAGGAGGGAAGATAACCGATTGTCATTAAGGGTTACGGAATGGATTCCAAGGGAAGGGAAGCTTAGCAGAGGGCGGCAGAAAGTTAGGCGGGCGCATGAGATTAAGAAGTTTGCAGGGACGACATGGCCACACATAGTACATGATCGGGGTTGTTGGAGATGTACGGGAGAGGCCTTTGCCCTGCAGTAGGCGTAACCAGGCTGATGCTGATGATGATTCCGCCGGTCCATGCCAGTTGAGGCACACAAGACCACGCAAGAGCCGCACTGCGATAGCCGCACCACAAGGGAGTCATTGTGACTCCTGTAGTTTATCCATGCCTTTTTTTATTTACTTCAGTTTCACGTTTAGAGCACTGGGCAGAAATCACATTGCGTCAGCATGGTCGACGGCCCTCGCAATCATTTGTTTTAAATGGACAGTCGGATTCCCCCGATCTATGCCAGCTGGAGTGCAGCAGACTGTGCAAAAGCTGCACTGTTCTAGACGCACCTCAAGGGAGTCATTGTTACTCTCATAGCTTACACACACCTTCTTGCATTTCATCACGTTGACATTAAATAGCACTGGGCAGAAATCACATTGTGTCAGCATCGGCAACAGCCTTCACAATCATTTGTTTTAAGTGCACAGTGAGATTCCCCCGGTGCATGCCAGGTAAGCCACACCAGACAGTGCAGAGCCGTGCTGCTCTAGTCGCACCTCATGGGAGTCATTGTTAGTCTCTTCGTTTACCCACGCCTTGTTGATTTTATCAAGTTGACATATAGGGGACTGGGCAGAGATCACATTGCATCAGCATGGTCAAAAGTCCTCGCAATGCTTTGTTTTCAATGGACAGTCAGATTCTCCCGGTCCATACCAGTTGAAGCGCAACGGAAAGTGCAAAGCGGCACAGCTCAATCCACACTGCAAGGGAGTCATTCTTACTCCTGTCTTTTATCCACGCTTTTTTTTTCATTTTTTCACTTCGACATTTAGAGCACTGTGCAGAAATCACACTGCGTCAGCATGCTCAACGGCCCCAGAATGTTTTGTTTTATTTGGACAGTGGATTCTGTCAGTCCATGCCAGTTCATTCACACCAGACCGCGCAAGAGCTGTACTGCGCTAGCCGCACCTAAAGGGTGTCATAGTTACTCCTGTCGTTTAACCACGCCTTTTTTTCATTTCTTCACGTTGACATTTACAGACCTGGGCAGAAATCACATTGCGTCAGCATGGTCAACGGCCCTCAAAATGCATTGTTTTATTTGGAGAGTCGGATTCTCCCGGTCCATGCCAGTTGAAGCGCACCAAGCAGCGCAAGCGCCACACTGCTCTAGCCGCCCCTCAAGAGAGCCATTGTTACTCGCTTTGTGTAGCCATGCCTTGTTGCATTTCTTCACGTTGACATTTAGAGCGCTGGGCAGAAGTCACATTACGTCAGCATGATCAAAAGTCTTCGCAAAGCTTTGTTTTAATGGACAGTTGGATTCCACCGGTCCATACCAAATGAAGCACAATGGATAGCACAAAGCGAAACTGCTCAATAAACTCTGCACGGGAGTCATTCTTACTCCTGTCCTTTATACCCACCTTTTTGCATTTCTTCACGTTGACCTTTAGAGCACTGGCCCCCAGAATGCTTTGTTTCATTTGGACAGTGAATTCCGCCGGTCCATGCCAGTTGAGGCGTACCATACCGTGCAAGAGCTGCACTGCTCCAGCCGCACCTCACAGGAGTCACTCTTACACCTGTCCTTTATCCAGGCATTTCTTTATTTCATCACTTTGCCGTTTAGAGCACTAGGCAGAAATCACATTGCGTCAGCATGGTCAACGGCCCTCGCAATCATTTGTTTTAAATGGACAGTCGGATTACCCCGATCTATCCCAGTTGAAGCGCACCAGGCAGCGCTAGAGCCGCACTGCTCTAGTCGCAGCTCATGGGAGTCATTGTTACTCACTTAGCTCCCCCACGCCTTGTTCTATTTCTTCAGGTTGACATTTAGGGCACTGGGCACAAATCACCTTGCATAAAAATGGTCAACCGCCCTCGCAATTATATCTTTTAAAAGCACAGTAAGATTCCCCCTGTGCATTCCAGTTGAACCACACCAGACAGTGCAAAGCAGCACTGTTCTAGCCGCACCTCAAGGGAGTCATTGTTACTAACGTCCTTCACCCACGCTTTGTTCCATTTCCTCACATTGACATTTAGAGCCCTGGGCACAAATCACATTGCGTCAGCATCGTCAAAAGTCCTTGCAATGCTTTGTTTTAAGTGGACAGTCAGTTTCAGCCGCTCCATGCCAGTTGATGCACAACAGATAGCATAAAGCGCCACTCCTGAATCCACACTGCAAGGGAGTCATTCTTACTCCTGTCGTTTAACCACGCCTTTTTTTCATTTCTGCACGTTGACATTTACAGACCTGGGCAGAAATCACATTGCATCAGCATGGTCAATGGCCCTGAAAATGCATTGTTTTATTCGGAGAGTCGGATTCTCCCGGTCCATGCCAGTTGAAGCGCACCAGGCAGCGCAAGCGCCACACTGCTCTAGCCGCACCTCAAGAGAGCCATTGTTACTCGCTTTGTGTTGCCATGCCTTGTTGCATTTCTTCACGTTGACATTTAGAGCGCTGGGCAGAAGTCACATTACGTCAGCATGATCAAAAGTCTTCGCAAAGCTTTGTTTTAATGGACAGTTGGATTCCACCGGTCCATACCAAATGAAGCACAATGGATAGCACAAAGCGAAACTGCTCAATAAACTCTGCACGGGAGTCATTCTTACTCCTGTCCTTTATACCCACCTTTTTGCATTTCTTCACGTTGACATTTAGAGCACTGGCTCCCAGAATGCTTTGTTTCATTTGGACAGTGAATTCCGCCCGTCCATGCCAGTTGAGGCGTACCATACCGCGCAAGAGCTGCACTGCTCCAGCCGCACCTCACAGGAGTCACTCTTAGACCTGTCCTTTATCCAGGCATTTCTTTATTTCATCACTTTGCCGTTTATAGCACTAGGCAGAAATCACATTGCGTCAGCATGGTGAACGGCCCGCGCAATTATTTGTTTTAAATGGACAGTCGGATTCCCCCGATCTATGCCAGTTGGAGTGCAGCAGACTGCGCAAGAGCCGCACTGCTCTAGACGCACCTCGCGGGAGTCATTGTTACTCTCATCGCATTCACACCTTCTTGCATTTCTTCACGTTGACATTAAGTAGCACTGGGCAGAAATCACATAGTGTCAGCATCGGCAACAGCCTTCACAATCGTTTGTTTTAAGTGCACAGTGAGATTCCCGCGGTGCATGCCAGGTAAGCCACACCAGACAGTGCAGACCTGTGCTGCTCTAGTCGCACCTCATGGGAGTCATTGTTAGTCTCTTCGTTTACCCACGCCTTGTTGCATTTTATCAAGTTGACATATAGGGGACTGGGCAGAAATCACATTGCGTCAGCGTGGTCAAAAGTCCCCGCAATGCTTTGTTTTAAATGGACAGTCGGATTCCCCCGGTCTATACCAGTTCAAGCGCAATGGAAAGTGCAAAGCGGCACAGCTGAATGCACACTGCAAGGGAGTCATTCTTACTCCTGTCGTTTAACCACGCCTTTTTTTTCATTTCTGCACGTTGACATTTACAGACCTGGGCAGAAATCACATTGCGTCAGCATGGTCAACGGCCCTCAAAATGCATTGTTTTATTTGGAGAGTCGGATTCTCCCGGTCCATGCCAGTTGAAGCGCACCAGGCAGCGCAAGCGCCACACTGCTCTAGCCGCACCTCAAGAGAGCGATTGTTACTCGCTTTGTGTAGCCATGCCTTGTTGCATTTCTTCACGTTGACATTTAGAGCGCTGGGCAGAAGTCACATTACGTCAGCATGATCAAAAGTCTTCGCAAAGCTTTGTTTTAATGGACAGTTGGATTCCACCGGTCCATACCAAATGAAGCACAATGGATAGCACAAAGCGAAACTGCTCAATAAACTCTGCACGGGAGTCATTCTTACTCCTGTCCTTTATACCCACCTTTTTGCATTTCTTCACGTTGACATTTAGAGCACTGGCTCCCAGAATGCTTTGTTTCATTTGGACAGTGAATTCCGCCCGTCCATGCCAGTTGAGGCGTACCATACCGCGCAAGAGCTGCACTGCTCCAGCCGCACCTCACAGGAGTCACTCTTACACCTGTCCTTTATCCAGGCATTTCTTTATTTCATCACTTTGCCGTTTAGAGCACTAGGCAGAAATCACATTGCGTCAGCATGGTGAACGGCCCACGCAATTATTTGTTTTAAATGGACGGTCGGATTCCCCCGATCTATGCCAGTTGGAGTGCAGCAGACTGCGCAAGAGCCGCACTGCTCTAGTCGCACCTCGAGGGAGTCATTGTTACTCTCATCGCATACACACCTTCTTGCATTTCTTCACGTTGACATTAAATAGCACTGGGCAGAAATCACATAGTGTCAGCATCGGCAAGAGCCTTCACAATCGTTTGTTTTAAGTGCACAGTGAGATTCCCGCGGTGCATGCCAGGTAAGCCACACCAGACAGTGCAGACCTGTGCTGCTCTAGTCGCACCTCATGGGAGTCATTGTTAGTCTCTTCGTTTACCCACGCCTTGTTGCATTTTATCAAGTTGACATATAGGGGACTGGGCAGAAATCACATTGCGTCAGCGTGGCCAAAAGTCCCCGCAATGCTTTGTTTTAAATCGACAGTCGGATTCCCCCGGTCTATACCAGTTCAAGCGCAATGGAAAGTGCAAAGCGGCACAGCTGAATGCACACTGCAAGGGAGTCATTCTTACTCATGTCGTTTATCCACACCTTTTTTTCATTTCTGCACGTTGACATTTACAGACCTGGGCAGAAATCACATTGCGTCAGCATGGTCAACGGCCCTCAAAATGCATTGTTTTATTTGGAGTGTCGGATTCTCCCGGTCCATGCCAGTTGAAGCGCACCAGGCAGCGCAAGCGCCACACTGCTCTAGCCGCACCTCAAGAGAGCGATTGTTACTCGCTTTGTGTAGCCATGCCTTGTTGCATTTCTTCACGTTGACATTTAGAGCGCTGGGCAGAAGTCACATTACGTCAGCATGATCAAAAGTCTTCGCAAAGCTTTGTTTTAATGGACAGTTGGATTCCACCGGTCCATACCAAATGAAGCACAATGGATAGCACAAAGCGAAACTGCTCAATAAACTCTGCACGGGAGTCATTCTTACTCCTGTCCTTTATACCCACCTTTTTGCATTTCTTCACGTTGACATTTAGAGCACTGGCTCCCAGAATGCTTTGTTTCATTTGGACAGTGAATTCCGCCCGTCCATGCCAGTTGAGGCGTACCATACCGCGCAAGAGCTGCACTGCTCCAGCCGCACCTCACAGGAGTCACTCTTACACCTGTCCTTTATCCAGGCATTTCTTTATTTCATCACTTTGCCGTTTAGAGCACTAGGCAGAAATCACATTGCGTCAGCATGGTGAACGGCCCACGCAATTATTTGTTTTAAATGGACGGTCGGATTCCCCCGATCTATGCCAGTTGGAGTGCAGCAGACTGCGCAAGAGCCGCACTGCTCTAGTCGCACCTCGAGGGAGTCATTGTTACTCTCATCGCATACACACCTTCTTGCATTTCTTCACGTTGACATTAAATAGCACTGGGCAGAAATCACATAGTGTCAGCATCGGCAACAGCCTTCACAATCGTTTGTTTTAAGTGCACAGTGAGATTCCCGCGGTGCATGCCAGGTAAGCCACACCAGACAGTGCAGACCTGTGCTGCTCTAGTCGCACCTCATGGGAGTCATTGTTAGTCTCTTCGTTTACCCACGCCTTGTTGCATTTTATCAAGTTGACATATTGGGGACTGGGCAGAAATCACATTGCGTCAGCGTGGTCAAAAGTCCCCGCAATGCTTTGTTTTAAATCGACAGTCGGATTCCCCCGGTCTATACCAGTTGAAGCGCAATGGAAAGTGCAAAGCGGCACAGCTGAATGCACACTGCAAGGGAGTCATTCTTACTCATGTCGTTTATGCACACCTTTTTTTCATTTTTTCACTTTGACATTTAGAGCACTGTGCAGAAATCACACTGCGTCAGCACGGTCAACGGCCCCCAAAATGCTTTGTTTTATTTGGGCATTTTATTTTACAGGAGGTATTCAGAGACATGCATTGGGAAGATTTGGGGATAAAAGTTAATCGAGAATAGCTTAGTAACTCGCGATTCGCTGATGACATTGCCTTCCTTAGTACCTCAGGGGACCAATTGCAATGCATGTTCACTGACCTGGATAGGCAAAGCAGAAGAGTGGGTCTAAAATTAATCTGCAGGAAACTAAAGTAATGCTTAACAGTCTCGGAAGAAAACAGCAATTTACAATTGGCAGCGAGGCACTAGAAGTCGTAAGGGAATACATCAACTTAGGGCAGGTAGTGACAGCGGATGCGGATCATGAGACAGAAATATTCAGAAGAACAAGAATGGGCTGGGGTGCGTTTGGCAGGCATTCTCAGATGATGATTAGCAGGTTGCCATTATCCCCTCCAGAGGAAAGTATATAATACCTGTGTCTTACCAGTACTCACCTATGGGGGAGAAACCTGGAGGCTTACGAAATGGGTTCTGCTCAAATTGAGGACGACGCAACGAGCTATGGAAAGAAGAATGATAGGTGTAACGTTAAAGGATAAGAAAAGAGCAGATTGGGTGAGGGAACAAACGCGAGTTAATGACATCTTAGTTGAAATCAAGAAAAAGAAATGGGCATGGGCAGGATACGAAATGAGGAGGGAAGATAACCGATGGTCATTAAGGGTTACGGAATGGATTCCAAGGGAAGGGAAGCTTAGCAGAGGGCGGCAGAAAGTTAGGCGGGTGCATGAGATTAAGAAGTTTGCAGGGACGACATGGCCACACATAGTACATGATCGGGGTTGTTGGAGATGTATGGGAGAGGCCTTTGCCCTGCAGTAGGCGTAACCAGGCTGATGCTGATGATGATTCCGCCGGTCCATGCCAGTTGAGGCACACAAGACCACGCAAGAGCCGCACTGCGATAGCCGCACTACAAGGGAGTCATTGTGACTCCTGTAGTTTATCCATGCCTTTTTATTTACTTCAGTTTCACGTTTAGAGCACTGGGCAGAAATCACATTGCGTCAGCATGGCCGACGGCCCTCGCAATCATTTGTTTTAAATGGACAGTCGGATTCCCCCGATCTATGCCAGCTGGAGTGCAGCAGACTGTGCAAAAGCTGCACTGCTCTAGTCGCACCTCAAGGGAGTCATTGTTACTCTCACCGCTTACACACACCTTCTTGCATTTCTTCACGTTGACATTAAATAGCACTGGGCAGAAATCACATTGTGTCAGCATCGGCAACAGCCTTCACAATCATTTGTTTTAAGTGCACAGTGAGATTCCCCCGGTGCATGACAGGTAAACCACACCAGACAGTGCAAAGCTGTGCTGCTCTAGTCGCACCTCATGGGAGTCATTGTTAGTCTCTTCGTTTACCCACGCCTTGTTGATTTTATCAAGTTGACATATAGGGGACTGGGCAGAATTCACATTGCGTCAGCATGGTCAAAAGTCCCCGCAATGCTTTGTTTTAAATGGACAGTCGGATTCCCCCGGTCTATACCAGTTGAAGCGCAATGGAAAGTGCAAAGCGGCACAGCTGAATGCACACTGCAAGGGAGTCATTCTTACTCCTGTCGTTTAACCACGCCTTTTTTTCATTTCTGCACGTTGACATTTACAGACCTGGGCAGAAATCACATTGCGTCAGCATGGTCAACGTCCCCCAAAATGCTTTGTTTTATTTGGGCATTTTATTTTACAGGAGGTATTCAGAGACATGGATTGGGAAGATTTGGGGATAAAAGTTAATCGAGAATAGCTTAGTAACTCGCGATTCGCTGATGACATTGCCTTCCTTAGTACCTCAGGGGACCAATTGCAATGCATGTTCACTGACCTGGATAGGCAAAGCAGAAGAGTGGGTCTAAAAATTAATCTGCAGGAAACTAAAGTAATGCTTAACAGTCTCGGAAGAAAACAGCAATTTACAATTGGCAGCGAGGCACTGGAAGTCGTAAGGGATTACATCAACTTAGGGCAGGTAGTGACAGCGGATGCGGATCATGAGACAGAAATATTCAGAAGAACAAGAATGGGCTGGGGTGCGTTTGGCAGGCATTCTCAGATGATGATTAGCAGGTTGCCATTATCCCCTCAAGAGGAAAGTATATAATACCTGTGTCTTACCAGTACTCACCTATGGGGCAAAAACCTGGAGGCTTACGAAAAGGGTTCTGCTCAAATTGAGGACGACGCAACGAGCTATGGAAAGAAGAATGATAGGTGTAACGTTCAAGGATAAGAAAAGAGCAGATTGGGTGAGGGAACAAACGCGAGTTAATGACATCTTAGTTGAAATCAAGAAAAAGAAATGGGCATGGGCAGGATACGCAATGAGGAGGGAAGATAACCGATGGTCATTGAGGGTTACGGAATGGATTCCAAGGGAAGGGAAGCTTAGCAGAGGGCGGCAGAAAGTTAGGCGGGCGCATGAGATTAAGAAGTTTGCAGGGACGACATGGCCACACATAGTACATGATCGGGGTTGTTGGAGATGTATGGGAGAGGCCTTTGCCCTGCAGTAGGCGTAACCAGGCTGAAGCTGATGATGATTGCGCCGGTCCATGCCAGTTGAGGCACACAAGACCACGCAAGAGCCGCACTGCGATAGCCGCACCACAAGGGAGTCATTGTGACTCCTGTAGTTTATCCATGCCTTTTTTTAATTACTTCAGTTTGACGTTTAGAGCACTGGGCAGAAATCACATTGTGTCAGCATCGGCAACAGCCTTCACAATCATTTGTTTTAAATGGACAGTCGGATTCCCCCGATCTATGCCAGCTGGAGTGCAGCAGACTGTGCAAAAGCTGCACTGCTCTAGTCGCACCTCAAGGGAGTCATTGTTACTCTCACCGCTTACACACACCTTCTTGCATTTCTTCACGTTGACATTAAATAGCACTGGGCAGAAATCACATTGTGTCAGCATCGGCAACAGCCTTCACAATCATTTGTTTTAAGTGCACAGTGAGATTCCCCCGGTGCATGACAGGTAAACCACACCAGACAGTGCAAAGCTGTGCTGCTCTAGTCGCACCTCATGGGAGTCATTGTTAGTCTCTTCGTTTACCCACGCCTTGTTGATTTTATCAAGTTGACATATAGGGGACTGGGCAGAAATCACATTGCGTCAGCATGGTCAAAAGTCCCCGCAATGCTTTGTTTTAAATGGACAGTCGGATTCCCCCGGTCTATACCAGTTGAAGCGCAATGGAAAGTGCAAAGCGGCACAGCTGAATGCACACTGCAAGGGAGTCATTCTTACTCCTGTCGTTTAACCACGCCTTTTTTTCATTTCTGCACGTTGACATTTACAGACCTGGGCAGAAATCACATTGCGTCAGCATGGTCAACGTCCCCCAAAATGCTTTGTTTTATTTGGGCATTTTATTTTACAGGAGGTATTCAGAGACATGGATTGGGAAGATTTGGGGATAAAAGTTAATCGAGAATAGCTTAGTAACTCGCGATTCGCTGATGACATTGCCTTCCTTAGTACCTCAGGGGACCAATTGCAATGCATGTTCACTGACCTGGATAGGCAAAGCAGAAGAGTGGGTCTAAAAATTAATCTGCAGGAAACTAAAGTAATGCTTAACAGTCTCGGAAGAAAACAGCAATTTACAATTGGCAGCGAGGCACTGGAAGTCGTAAGGGATTACATCAACTTAGGGCAGGTAGTGACAGCGGATGCGGATCATGAGACAGAAATATTCAGAAGAACAAGAATGGGCTGGGGTGCGTTTGGCAGGCATTCTCAGATGATGATTAGCAGGTTGCCATTATCCCCTCAAGAGGAAAGTATATAATACCTGTGTCTTACCAGTACTCACCTATGGGGCAAAAACCTGGAGGCTTACGAAAAGGGTTCTGCTCAAATTGAGGACGACGCAACGAGCTATGGAAAGAAGAATGATAGGTGTAACGTTCAAGGATAAGAAAAGAGCAGATTGGGTGAGGGAACAAACGCGAGTTAATGACATCTTAGTTGAAATCAAGAAAAAGAAATGGGCATGGGCAGGATACGCAATGAGGAGGGAAGATAACCGATGGTCATTGAGGGTTACGGAATGGATTCCAAGGGAAGGGAAGCTTAGCAGAGGGCGGCAGAAAGTTAGGCGGGCGCATGAGATTAAGAAGTTTGCAGGGACGACATGGCCACACATAGTACATGATCGGGGTTGTTGGAGATGTATGGGAGAGGCCTTTGCCCTGCAGTAGGCGTAACCAGGCTGATGCTGATGATGATTGCGCCGGTCCATGCCAGTTGAGGCACACAAGACCACGCAAGAGCCGCACTGCGATAGCCGCACCACAAGGGAGTCATTGTGACTCCTGTAGTTTATCCATGCCTTTTTTTAATTACTTCAGTTTGACGTTTAGAGCACTGGGCAGAAATCACATTGTGTCAGCATCGGCAACAGCCTTCACAATCATATGTTTTAAGTGCACAGTGAGATTCCCCCGGTGCATGCCAGGTAAGCCACACCAGACAGTGCAGAGCCGTGCTGCTCTAGTCGCACCTCATGGGAGTCATTGTTAGACTCTTCGTTTACCCTCGCCTTGTTGATTTTATCAAGTTGACATATAGGGGACTGGGCAGAGATCACATTGCATCAGCATGGTCAAAAGTCCTCGCAATGCTTTGTTTTAAATGGACAGTCAGATTCTCCCGGTCCATACCAGTTGAAGCGCAACGGAAAGTGCAAAGCGGCACAGCTCAATCCACACTGCAAGGGAGTCATTCTTACTCCTGTCTTTTATCCACGCTTTTTTTTCATTTTTTCACTTTGACATTTAGAGCACTGTGCAGAAATCACACTGCGTCAGCACGGTCAACGGCCCCCAAAATGCTTTGTTTTATTTGGGCATTTTATTTTACAGGAGGTATTCAGAGACATGGATTGGGAAGAATTGGGGATAAAAGTTAATCGAGAATAGCTTGGTAACTCGCGATTCGCTGATGACATTGCCTTGCTTAGTACCTCAGGGGACCAATTGCAATGCATGTTCAGTGACCTGGATAGGCAAAGCAGAAGAGTGGGTCTAAAAAGTAATCTGCAGGAAACTAAAGTAATGCTTAACAGTCTCCGAAGAAAACCGCAATTTACAATAGGCAGCGAGGCACTGGAAGTCGTAAGGGAATACACCAACTTAGGTCAGGTAGTGACAGCGGATGCGGATCATAAGACAGAAATATTCAGAAGAACAAGAATGGGCTGGGGTGCGTTTGGCAGGCATTCTCAGATGATGAATAGCAGGTTGCCGTTATCCCCTCAAGAGGAAAGTATATAATACCTGTGTCTTACCAGCACTCACCTATGGGGCAGAAACCTTGAGGCTTACGAAAAGGGTTCTGCTCATATTGAGGACGACACAACGAGCTATGGAAAGAAGAATGATAGGTGTAACGTTCAAGGATAAGAAAAGAGCAGATTGGGTGAGGGAACAAACGCGACTTAATGACATCTTAGTTGAAATCAAGAAAAAGAAAGGGGCATGGGCAGGATACGCAATGAGGAGGGAAGATAACCGATGGTCATTGAGGGTTACGGAATGGATTCCAAGGGAAGAGAAGCTTAGCAGAGGGCGGCAGAAAGTTAGGCGGGCGCACGAGATTCAGAAGTTTGCGGGGACGACATGGCCACACTTAGTACATGATCGGGGTTGTTGGAGATGTATGGGAGAGGCCTTTGCCCTGCAGTAGGCGTAACCAGGCCTATGCTGATGATGATTCCGCCGGTCCATGCCATTTGAGGCGCACAAGACCACGCAATAGCCGCACTGCGATAGCCGCACCACGAGGGAGTCATTGTTCCTCCTGTCGTTTATCCGTCCTTTCTTTTATTTACTTCACTTTGACGTTTAGAGCACTGGGCAGAAATCACATTCCGTCATCATGGTCGACGGCGCTCACAATCATTTGTTTTAATTGGACAGTCGGATTCCCCCGATCTATGCCAGCTGGAGTGCAGCAGACTGTGCAAATGCTGCGCTGCTCTAATCACACCTCAAGGGTGTCATTGTTACTCTCATCGCTTACACACACCTTTTTTGCATTTCTTCACATTGACATTAAATAGCACTGGGCAGAAATCACATTGTGTCAGCATGGTCAACGGCCTTCGCAATCATTTCTTTTCATGGCAGAGTTAGATTCCCCCGTTGCATGCCAGGTAAACCACACCAGACAGTGCAAAGCCGCGCTACTCTAGTCCCACCTCATGGGAGTCATTGTTAGTCTCTTCGTTTACCCTCGCCTTGTTGCATTTTATCACGTTGAAATTTAGGGGACTTGGCAGAGATCACATTGCATCAGCATGGTCAAAAGTCCTCGCAATGCT
Source organism: Dermacentor albipictus (assembly GCF_038994185.2). Taxonomy (NCBI): domain Eukaryota; kingdom Metazoa; phylum Arthropoda; class Arachnida; order Ixodida; family Ixodidae; genus Dermacentor; species Dermacentor albipictus. The sequence continues at coordinate 1,546,348 of NW_027225595.1, forward strand.
TTGTTTTAAATGGACAGTCAGATTCTCCCGGTCCATACCAGTTGAAGCGCAACGGAAAGTGCAAAGCGGCACAGCTCAATCCACACTGCAAGGGAGTCATTCTTACTCCTGTCTTTTATCCACGCTTTTTATGCGAAGCATATTACGAGGGCTCAACCCAGCTCCTCAGGCGCGGCGGTGACCATGAAATCACGTGACACCGTGACGTCACGACAGAGGAGAACCGGCGCTCCAACTCCCGCCGTCGCTCGCGGCGTCGCGCCCCGCATCGGACGCGGTGCGCGTCGAGCAACGCAGCGTTCGGCGCGACAACGAAATGTGCGCCTGAGCAAGCGCCGCACGCCTGAGCCGACGTTATGCGAAGCATATTACGAGGGCTCAACCCAGCTCCTCAGGCGCGGCGGTGACCATGAAATCACGTGACACCGTGACGTCACGACAGAGGAGAACCGGCGCTCCAACTCCCGCCGTCGCTCGCGGCGTCGCGCCCCGCATCGGACGCGGTGCGCGTCGAGCAACGCAGCGTTCGGCGCGACAACGAAATGTGCGCCTGAGCAAGCGCCGCACGCCTGAGCCGACGCCGACGACACCGGCTTTTCTGCGACACGAGCTCCTTAACGCTGTCGCGTTAAAATAAAGGCTAGTATGCTTCGCATCCTGGGCTTAACCTTAGCTAAGCCACAGCCATTTTTTTTTCATTTTTTCACTTCGACATTTAGAGCACTGTGCAGAAATCACACTGCGTCAGCATGCTCAACGGCCCCCAGAATGGTTTGTTTTATTTGGACAGTGGATTCTGTCAGTCCATGCCAGTTCATTCGCACCAGACCGCGCAAGAGCTGCACTGCGCTAGCCGCACCTAAAGGGTGTCATAGTTACTCCTGTCGTTTATCCAGCCCTTTCCTTAATTTATTTATTTCACGTTTAAAGCACTAGGCAGAAATCAAATTGCGTCGGCATGGTCAACGGCCCTCGCAATCATTTGTTTTAAATGGACAGTCGGATTACCCCGATCTATCCCAGTTGAAGCGCACCAGGCAGCGCTAGAGCCGCACTGCTCTAGTCGCAGCTCAAGGGAGTCATTGTTACTCACTTAGCTCCCCCACGCCTTGTTCTATTTCTTCAGGTTGACATTTAGGGCACTGGGCACAAATCACCTTGCATAAAAATCGTCAACCGCCCTCGCAATTATATCTTTTAAAAGCACAGTAAGATTTCTCTGTGCATTCCAGTTGAACCACACCAGACAGTGCAAAGCAGCACTCTTCTAGCCGCACCTCAAGGGAGTCATTGTTACTAACGTCCTTCACCCACGCTTTGTTCCATTTCCTCACATTGACATTTAGAGCCCTGGGCACAAATCACATTGCGTCAGCATCGTCAAAAGTCCTTGCAATGCTTTGTTTTAAGTGGACAGTCAGTTTCAGCCGCTCCATGCCAGTTGATGCACAACAGATAGCATAAAGCGCCACTCCTGAATCCACACTGCAAGGGAGTCATTCTTACTCCTGTCGTTTAACCACGCCTTTTTTTCATTTCTGCACGTTGACATTTACAGACCTGGGCAGAAATCACATTGCGTCAGCATGGTCAACGGCCCTGAAAATGCATTGTTTTATTTGGAGAGTCGGATTCTCCCGGTCCATGCCAGTTGAAGCGCACCAGGCAGCGCAAGCGCCACACTGCTCTAGCCGCACCTCAAGAGAGCCATTGTTACTCGCTTTGTGTTGCCATGCCTTGTTGCATTTCTTCACGTTGACATTTAGAGCGCTGGGCAGAAGTCACATTACGTCAGCATGATCAAAAGTCTTCGCAAAGCTTTGTTTTAATGGACAGTTGGATTCCACCGGTCCATACCAAATGAAGCACAATGGATAGCACAAAGCGAAACTGCTCAATAAACTCTGCACGGGAGTCATTCTTACTCCTGTCCTTTATACCCACCTTTTTGCATTTCTTCACGTTGACATTTAGAGCACTGGCTCCCAGAATGCTTTGTTTCATTTGGACAGTGAATTCCGCCCGTCCATGCCAGTTGAGGCGTACCATACCGCGCAAGAGCTGCACTGCTCCAGCCGCACCTCACAGATGTCACTCTTACACCTGTCCTTTATCCAGGCATTTCTTTATTTCATCACTTTGCCGTTTATAGCACTAGGCAGAAATCACATTGCGTCAGCATGGTGAACGGCCCGCGCAATTATTTGTTTTAAATGGACAGTCGGATTCCCCCGATCTATGCCAGTTGGAGTGCAGCAGACTGCGCAAGAGCCGCACTGCTCTAGTCGCACCTCGCGGGAGTCATTGTTACTCTCATCGCATTCACACCTTCTTGCATTTCTTCACGTTGACATTAAGTAGCACTGGGCAGAAATCACATAGTGTCAGCATCGGCAACAGCCTTCACAATCGTTTGTTTTAAGTGCACAGTGAGATTCCCGCGGTGCATGCCAGGTAAGCCACACCAGACAGTGCAGACCTGTGCTGCTCTAGTCGCACCTCATGGGAGTCATTGTTAGTCTCTTCGTTTACCCACGCCTTGTTGCATTTTATCAAGTTGACATATAGGGGACTGGGCAGAAATCACATTGCGTCAGCGTGGTCAAAAGTCCCCGCAATGCTTTGTTTTCAATGGACAGTCAGATTCTCCCGGTCCATACCAGTTGAAGCGCAACGGAAAGTGCAAAGCGGCACAGCTCAATCCACACTGCAAGGGAGTCATTCTTACTCCTGTCTTTTATCCACGCTTTTTTTTTCATTTTTTCACTTCGACATTTAGAGCACTGTGCAGAAATCACACTGCGTCAGCATGCTCAACGGCCCCCAGAATGGTTTGTTTTATTTGGACAGTGGATTCTGTCAGTCCATGCCAGTTCATTCGCACCAGACCGCGCAAGAGCTGTACTGCGCTAGCCGCACCTAAAGGGTGTCATAGTTACTCCTTTCGTTTAACCACGCCTTTTTTCATTTCTTCACGTTGACATTTACAGACCTGGGCAGAAATCACGTTGCGTCAGCATGGTCAACGGCCCTCAAAATGCATTGTTTTATTTGGAGAGTCGGATTCTCCCGGTCCATGCCAGTTGAAGCGCACCAAGCAGCGCAAGCGCCACACTGCTCTAGCCGCCCCACAAGAGAGCCATTGTTACTCGCTCTGTGTAGCCATGCCTTGTTGCATTTCTTCACGTTGACATTTAGAGCGCTGGGCAGAAGTCACATTACGTCAGCATGATCAAAAGTCTTCGCAAAGCTTTGTTTTAATGGACAGTTGGATTCCACCGGTCCATACCAAATGAAGCACAATGGATAGCACAAAGCGAAACTGCTCAATAAACTCTGCACGGGAGTCATTCTTACTCCTGTCCTTTATACCCACCTTTTTGCATTTCTTCACGTTGACCTTTAGAGCACTGGCCCCCAGAATGCTTTGTTTCATTTGGACAGTGAATTCCACCGGTCCATGCCAGTTGAGGCGTACCATACCGTGCAAGAGCTGCACTGCTCCAGCCGCACCTCACAGGAGTCACTCTTACACCTGTCCTTTATCCAGGCATTTCTTTATTTCATCACTTTGCCGTTTAGAGCACTAGGCAGAAATCACATTGCGTCAGCATGGTGAACGGCCCTCGAATCATTTGTTTTAAATGGACAGTCGGATTCCCCCGATCTATGCCAGTTGGAGTGCAGCAGACTGCGCAAGAGCCGCACTGCTCTAGTCGCACCTCGCGGGAGTCATTGTTACTCTCATCGCATTCACACCTTCTTGCATTTCTTCACGTTGACATTAAGTAGCACTGGGCAGAAATCACATAGTGTCAGCATCGGCAACAGCCTTCACAATCGTTTGTTTTAAGTGCACAGTGAGATTCCCGCGGTGCATGCCAGGTAAACCACACCAGACAGTGCAGAACCGTGCTGCTCTAGTCGCACCTCATGGGAGTCATTGTTAGTCTCTTCGTTTACCCATGCCTTGTTGCATTTTATCAAGTTGACATATAGGGGACTGGGCAGAAATCACACTGCGTCAGCACGGTCAACGGCCCCCAAAATGCTTTGTTTTATTTGGGCATTTTATTTTACAGGAGGTATTCAGAGACATGGATTGGGAAGAATTGGGGATAAAAGTTAATCGAGAATAGCTTAGTAACTCGCGATTCGCTGATGACATTGCCTTCCTCAGTACCTCAGGGGACCAATTGCAATGCATGTTCACTGACCTGGATAGGCAAAGCAGAAAAGTGGGTCTAAAAATTAATCAGCAGGAAACTAAAGTAATGCTTAACAGTCTCGGAAGAAAACAGCAATATACAATTGGCAGCGAGGCACTAGAAGTCGTAAGGGAATACATCAACTTAGGGCAGGTAGTGACAGCGGATGCGGATCATGAGACAGAAATATTCAGAAGAACAAGAATGGGCTGGGGTGTGTTTGGCAGGCATTCTCAGATGATGATTAGCAGGTTGCCATTATCCCCTCAAGAGGAAAGTATATAATACCTGTGTCTTACCAGTACTCAACTATGGGGCAGAAACCTGGAGGCTTACGAAAATGGTTCTGCTCAAATTGAGGACGACGCAACGAGCTATGGAAAGAAGAATGATAGGTGTAATGTTAAAGGATAAGAAAAGAGCAGATTGGGTGAGGGAACAAACGCGAGTTAATGATGTCTTAGTTGAAATCAAGAAAAAGAAATGGGCATGGGCAGGACACGAAATGAGGAGGGAAGATAACCAATGGTCATTAAGGGTTACGGAATGGATTCCAAGGGAAGGGAAGCTTAGCAGAGGGCGGCAGAAAGTTAGGCGGGCGCATGAGATTAAGAAGTTTGCAGGGACGACATGGCCACACATAGTACATGATCGGGGTTGTTGGAGATGTATGGGAGAGGCCTTTGCCCTGCAGTAGGCGTAACCAGGCTGATGCTGATGATGATTCCGCCGGTCCATGCCAGTTGAGGCACACAAGACCACGCAAGAGCCGCACTGCTCTAGCCGCCCCACAAGAGAGCCATTGTTACTCGCTCTGTGTAGCCATGCCTTGTTGCATTTCTTCACGTTGACATTTAGAGCGCTGGGCAGAAGTCACATTACGTCAGCATGATCAAAAGTCTTCGCAAAGCTTTGTTTTAATGGACAGTTGGATTCCACCGGTCCATACCAAATGAAGCACAATGGATAGCACAAAGCGAAACTGCTCAATAAACTCTGCACGGGAGTCATTCTTACTCCTGTCCTTTATACCCACCTTTTTGCATTTCTTCACGTTGACCTTTAGAGCACTGGCCCCCAGAATGCTTCGTTTCATTTGGACAGTGAATTCCACCGGTCCATGCCAGTTGAGGCGTACCATACCGTGCAAGAGCTGCACTGCTCCAGCCGCACCTCACTGGAGTCACTCTTACACCTGTCCTTTATCCAGGCATTTCTTTATTTCATCACTTTGCCGTTTAGAGCACTAGGCAGAAATCACATTGCGTCAGCATGGTGAACGGCCCTCGAATCATTTGTTTTAAATGGACAGTCGGATTCCCCCGATCTATGCCAGTTGGAGTGCAGCAGACTGCGCAAGAGCCGCACTGCTCTAGTCGCACCACGAGGGAGTCATTGTTACTCTCTTCGCTTACGCACACCTTCTTGCATTTCTTCACGTTGACATTAAATAGCACTGGGCAGAAATCACATAGTGTCAGCATCGGCAACAGCCTTCACAATCATTTGTTTTAAGTGCACAGTGAGATTCCCGCGGTGCATGCCAGGTAAACCACACCAGACAGTGCAGAACCGTGCTGCTCTAGTCGCACCTCATGGGAGTCATTGTTAGTCTCTTCGTTTACCCACGCCTTGTTGCATTTTATCAAGTTGACATATAGGGGACTGGGCAGAAATCACACTGCGTCAGCACGGTCAACGGCCCCCAAAATGCTTTGTTTTATTTGGGCATTTTATTTTACAGGAGGTATTCAGAGACATGGATTGGGAAGAATTGGGGATAAAAGTTAATCGAGAGTAGCTTAGTAACTCGCGATTCGCTGATGACATTGCCTTCCTCAGTACCTCAGGGGACCAATTGCAATGCATGTTCACTGACCTGGATAGGCAAAGCAGAAGAGTGGGTCTAAAAATTAATCAGCAGGAAACTAAAGTAATGCTTAACAGTCTCGGAAGAAAACAGCAATATACAATTGGCAGCGAGGCACTAGAAGTCGTAAGGGAATACATCAACTTAGGGCAGGTAGTGACAGCGGATGCGGATCATGAGACAGAAATATTCAGAAGAACAAGAATGGGCTGGGGTGTGTTTGGCAGGCATTCTCAGATGATGATTAGCAGGTTGCCATTATCCCCTCAAGAGGAAAGTATATAATACCTGTGTCTTACCAGTACTCAACTATGGGGCAGAAACCTGGAGGCTTACGAAAATGGTTCTGCTCAAATTGAGGACGACGCAACGAGCTATGGAAAGAAGAATGATAGGTGTAATGTTAAAGGATAAGAAAAGAGCAGATTGGGTGAGGGAACAAACGCGAGTTAATGATGTCTTAGTTGAAATCAAGAAAAAGAAATGGGCATGGGCAGGACACGAAATGAGGAGGGAAGATAACCAATGGTCATTAAGGGTTACGGAATGGATTCCAAGGGAAGGGAAGCTTAGCAGAGGGCGGCAGAAAGTTAGGCGGGCGCATGAGATTAAGAAGTTTGCAGGGACGACATGGCCACACATAGTACATGATCGGGGTTGTTGGAGATGTATGGGAGAGGCCTTTGCCCTGCAGTAGGCGTAACCAGGCTGATGCTGATGATGATTCCGCCGGTCCATGCCAGTTGAGGCACACAAGACCACGCAAGAGCCGCACTGCTCTAGCCGCCCCACAAGAGAGCCATTGTTACTCGCTCTGTGTAGCCATGCCTTGTTGCATTTCTTCACGTTGACATTTAGAGCGCTGGGCAGAAGTCACATTACGTCAGCATGATCAAAAGTCTTCGCAAAGCTTTGTTTTAATGGACAGTTGGATTCCACCGGTCCATACCAAATGAAGCACAATGGATAGCACAAAGCGAAACTGCTCAATAAACTCTGCACGGGAGTCATTCTTACTCCTGTCCTTTATACCCACCTTTTTGCATTTCTTCACGTTGACCTTTAGAGCACTGGCCCCCAGAATGCTTTGTTTCATTTGGACAGTGAATTCCACCGGTCCATGCCAGTTGAGGCGTACCATACCGTGCAAGAGCTGCACTGCTCCAGCCGCACCTCACAGGAGTCACTCTTACACCTGTCCTTTATCCAGGCATTTCTTTATTTCATCACTTTGCCGTTTAGAGCACTAGGCAGAAATCACATTGCGTCAGCATGGTGAACGGCCCTCGAATCATTTGTTTTAAATGGACAGTCGGATTCCCCCGATCTATGCCAGTTGGAGTGCAGCAGACTGCGCAAGAGCCGCACTGCTCTAGTCGCACCACGAGGGAGTCATTGTTACTCTCTTCGCTTACGCACACCTTCTTGCATTTCTTCACGTTGACATTAAATAGCACTGGGCAGAAATCACATAGTGTCAGCATCGGCAACAGCCTTCACAATCATTTGTTTTAAGTGCACAGTGAGATTCCCGCGGTGCATGCCAGGTAAACCACACCAGACAGTGCAGAACCGTGCTGCTCTAGTCGCACCTCATGGGAGTCATTGTTAGTCTCTTCGTTTACCCACGCCTTGTTGCATTTTATCAAGTTGACATATAGGGGACTGGGCAGAAATCACACTGCGTCAGCACGGTCAACGGCCCCCAAAATGCTTTGTTTTATTTGGGCATTTTATTTTACAGGAGGTATTCAGAGACATGGATTGGGAAGAATTGGGGATAAAAGTTAATCGAGAATAGCTTAGTAACTCGCGATTCGCTGATGACATTGCCTTCCTCAGTACCTCAGGGGACCAATTGCAATGCATGTTCACTGACCTGGATAGGCAAAGCAGAAGAGTGGGTCTAAAAATTAATCAGCAGGAAACTAAAGTAATGCTTAACAGTCTCGGAAGAAAACAGCAATATACAATTGGCAGCGAGGCACTAGAAGTCGTAAGGGAATACATCAACTTAGGGCAGGTAGTGACAGCGGATGCGGATCATGAGACAGAAATATTCAGAAGAACAAGAATGGGCTGGGGTGTGTTTGGCAGGCATTCTCAGATGATGATTAGCAGGTTGCCATTATCCCCTCAAGAGGAAAGTATATAATACCTGTGTCTTACCAGTACTCAACTATGGGGCAGAAACCTGGAGGCTTACGAAAATGGTTCTGCTCAAATTGAGGACGACGCAACGAGCTATGGAAAGAAGAATGATAGGTGTAATGTTAAAGGATAAGAAAAGAGCAGATTGGGTGAGGGAACAAACGCGAGTTAATGATGTCTTAGTTGAAATCAAGAAAAAGAAATGGGCATGGGCAGGACACGAAATGAGGAGGGAAGATAACCAATGGTCATTAAGGGTTACGGAATGGATTCCAAGGGAAGGGAAGCTTAGCAGAGGGCGGCAGAAAGTTAGGCGGGCGCATGAGATTAAGAAGTTTGCAGGGACGACATGGCCACACATAGTACATGATCGGGGTTGTTGGAGATGTATGGGAGAGGCCTTTGCCCTGCAGTAGGCGTAACCAGGCTGATGCTGATGATGATTCCGCCGGTCCATGCCAGTTGAGGCACACAAGACCACGCAAGAGCCGCACTGCGATAGGCGCACCACAAGGGAGTCATTGTGACTCCTGTAGTTTATCCATGCCTTTTTTTATTTACTTCAGTTTCACGTTTAGAGCACTGGGCAGAAATCACATTGCGTCAGCATGGCCGACGGCCCTCGCAATCATTTGTTTTAAATGGACAGTCGGATTCCCCCGATCTATGCCAGCTGGAGTGCAGCAGACTGTGCAAAAGCTGCACTGCTCTAGTCGCAACTCAAGGGAGTCGTTGTTACTCTCACCGCTTACACACACCTTCTTGCATTTCTTCACGTTGACATTAAATAGCACTGGGCAGAAATCACATAGTGTCAGCATCGGCAACAGCCTTCACAATCATTTGTTTTAAGTGCACAGTGAGATTCCCCCGGTGCATGCCAGGTAAGCCACACCAGACAGTGCAGAGCCGTGCTGCTCTAGTCGCACCTCATGGGAGTCATTGTTAGTCTCTTCGTTTACCCACGCCTTGTTGATTTTATCAAGTTGACATATAGGGGACTGGGCAGAGATCACATTGCATCAGCATGGTCAAAAGTCCTCGCAATGCTTTGTTTTCAATGGACAGTCAGATTCTCCCGGTCCATACCAGTTGAAGCGCAACGGAAAGTGCAAAGCGGCACAGCTCAATCCACACTGCAAGGGAGTCATTCTTACTCCTGTCTTTTATCCACGCTTTTTTTTCATTTTTTCACTTCGACATTTAGAGCACTGTGCAGAAATCACACTGCGTCAGCATGCTCAACGGCCCCCAGAATGGTTTGTTTTATTTGGACAGTGGATTCTGTCAGTCCATGCCAGTTCATTCGCACCAGACCGCGCAAGAGCTGTACTGCGCTAGCCGCACCTAAAGGGTGTCATAGTTACTCCTGTCGTTTAACCACGCCTTTTTTTCATTTCTTCACGTTGACATTTACAGACCTGTGCAGAAATCACATTGCGTCAGCATGGTCAACGGCCCTCAAAATGCATTGTTTTATTTGGAGAGTCGGATTCTCCCGGTCCATGCCAGTTGAAGCGCACCAAGCAGCGCAAGCGCCACACTGCTCTAGCCGCCCCTCAAGAGAGCCATTGTTACTCGCTTTGTGTAGCCATGCCTTGTTGCATTTCTTCACGTTGACATTTAGAGCGCTGGGCAGAAGTCACATTACGTCAGCATGATCAAAAGTCTTCGCAAAGCTTTGTTTTAATGGACAGTTGGATTCCACCGGTCCATACCAAATGAAGCACAATGGATAGCACAAAGCGAAACTGCTCAATAAACTCTGCACGGGAGTCATTCTTACTCCTGTCCTTTATACCCACCTTTTTGCATTTCTTCACGTTGACCTTTAGAGCACTGGCCCCCAGAATGCTTTGTTTCATTTGGACAGTGAATTCCACCGGTCCATGCCAGTTGAGGCGTACCATACCGTGCAAGAGCTGCACTGCTCCAGCCGCACCTCACAGGAGTCACTCTTACACCTGTCCTTTATCCAGGCATTTCTTTATTTCATCCCTTTGCCGTTTATAGCACTAGGCAGAAATCACATTGCGTCAGCATGGTGAACGGCCCGCGCAATTATTTGTTTTAAATGGACAGTCGGATTCCCCCGATCTATGCCAGTTGGAGTGCAGCAGACTGCGCAAGAGCCGCACTGCTCTAGTCACACCACGAGGGAGTCATTGTTACTCTCTTCGCTTACGCACACCTTCTTGCATTTCTTCACGTTGACATTAAATAGCACTGGGCAGAAATCACATAGTGTCAGCATCGGCAACAGCCTTCACAATCATTTGTTTTAAGTGCACAGTGAGATTCCCGCGGTGCATGCCAGGTAAACCACACCAGACAGTGCAGAACCGTGCTGCTCTAGTCGCACCTCATGGGAGTCATTGTTAGTCTCTTCGTTTACCCACGCCTTGTTGCATTTTATCAAGTTGACATATAGGGGACTGGGCAGAAATCACACTGCGTCAGCACGGTCAACGGCCCCCAAAATGCTTTGTTTTATTTGGGCATTTTATTTTACAGGAGGTATTCAGAGACATGGATTGGGAAGAATTGGGGATAAAAGTTAATCGAGAATAGCTTAGTAACTCGCGATTCGCTGATGACATTGCCTTCCTCAGTACCTCAGGGGACCAATTGCAATGCATGTTCACTGACCTGGATAGGCAAAGCAGAAGAGTGGGTCTAAAAATTAATCAGCAGGAAACTAAAGTAATGCTTAACAGTCTCGGAAGAAAACAGCAATTTACAATTGGCAGCGAGGCACTAGAAGTCGTAAGGGAATACATCAACTTAGGGCAGGTAGTGACAGCGGATGCGGATCATGAGACAGAAATATTCAGAAGAACAAGAATGGGCTTGGGTGTGTTTGGCAGGCATTCTCAGATGATGATTAGCAGGTTGCCATTATCCCCTCAAGAGGAAATTATATAATACCTGTGTCTTACCAGTACTCAACTATGGGGCAGAAACCTGGAGGCTTACGAAAATGGTTCTGCTCAAATTGAGGACGACGCAACGAGCTATGGAAAGAAGAATGATAGGTGTAATGTTAAAGGATAAGAAAAGAGCAGATTGGGTGAGGGAACAAACGCGAGTTAATGATGTCTTAGTTGAAATCAAGAAAAAGAAATGGGCATGGGCAGGACACGAAATGAGGAGGGAAGATAACCAATGGTCATTAAGGGTTACGGAATGGATTCCATGGGAAGGGGAGCTTAGCAGAGGGCGGCAGAAAGTTAGGCGGGCGCATGAGATTAAGAAGTTTGCAGGGACGACATGGCCACACTTAGTACATGATCGGGGTTGTTGGAGATGTATGGGAGAGGCCTTTGCCCTGCAGTAGGCGTAACCAGGCTGATGCTGATTGCGCCGGTCCATGCCAGTTGAGGCACACAAGACCACGCAAGAGCCGCACTGCGATAGCCGCTCCACAAGGGAGTCATGGTTACTCCTGTCGTTTATCCGTCCTTTTTTTTAATTACTTCACTTTGACGTTTAGAGCACTGGGCAGAAATCACATTGCGTAAGCATGGTGAACGGCCCTCGCAATCATTTTTTATAAATTGACAGTCGGATTCCCCCGATCTATGCCAGTTGGAGTGCAGCAGACTGCGCAAGAGCCGCACTGCTCTAGGCGCACCTCAAGGGAGTCATTGTTACTCTCACCGCTTACACACACCTTCTTGCATTTCTTCACGTTGACATTAAATAGCAGTGGGCAGAAATCACATTGTGTCAGCATCGGCAACAGCCTTCACAATTATTTGTTTTAATTGCACAGTGAGATTCCCCCGGTGCATGCCAGGTAAACCACACCAGACAGTGCAAAGCCGTGCTGCTCTAGTCGCACCTCATGGGAGTCATAGTTAGTCTCTTCGTTTACCCACGCCTTGTCGCATTTTATCAAGTTGACATATAGGGGACTGGGCAGAAATCACATTGCGTCAGCATGGTCAAAAGTCCCCGCAATGCTTTGTTTTAAATGGACAGCAGGATTCCCCCGGTCTATACCAGTTGAAGCACAACGGAAAGTGCAAAGCGGCACAGCTGAATGCACACTGCTAGGGAGTCATTACTCATGTCGTTTATCCACGCTTTTTTTCATTTTGTCACGTTGACATTTAGAGCACTGTGCAGAAATCACACTGCGTCAGCATGGTCAACGGCCCCCAAAATGTTTTGTTTTATTTGGGCATTTTATTTTACAGGAGGTATTCAGAGACATGGATTGGGAAGAATTGGGGATAAAAGTTAATCGAGAATAGCTTAGTAACTCGCGATTCGCTGATGACATTGCCTTCATTAGTACCTCAGGGGACCAATTGCAATGCATGTTCACTGACCTGGAGAGACAAAGCAGAAGAGTGGGTCTAAAAAGTAATCTGCAGGAAACTAAAGTAATGCTTAACAGTCTCGGAAGAAAACAGCAATTTACAATTGGCAGCGAGGCACTGGAAGTCGTAAGGGAATACATCAACTTAGGGCAGGTAGTGACAGCGGATGCGGATCATGAGACAGAAATATTCAGAAGAACAAGAATGGGCTGGGGTGCGTTTGGCAGGCATTCTCAGATGATGATTAGCAGGTTGCCATTATCCCCTCAAGAGGAAAGTATATAATACCTGTGTCTTACCAGTACTCACCTATGGGGCAAAAACCTGGAGGCTTACGAAAAGGGTTCTGCTCATATTGAGGACGACACAACGAGCTATGGAAAGAAGAATGATAGGTGTAACGTTCAAGGATAAGAAAAGAGCAGATTGGGTGAGGGAACAAACGCGACTTAATGACATCTTAGTTGAAATCAAGAAAAAGAAAGGGGCATGGGCAGGATACGCAATGAGGAGGGAAGATAACCGATGGTCATTGAGGGTTACGGAATGGATTCCAAGGGAAGAGAAGCTTAGCAGAGGGCGGCAGAAAGTTAGGCGGGCGCATGAGATTCAGAAGTTTGCGGGGACGACATGGCCACACTTAGTACATGATCGGGGTTGTTGGAGATGTATGGGAGAGGCCTTTGCCCTGCAGTAGGCGTAACCAGGCTGATGCTGATGATGATTGCGCCGGTCCATGCCAGTTGAGGCACACAAGACCACGCAAGAGCCGCACTGCGATAGCCGCACCACAAGGGAGTCATTGTGACTCCTGTAGTTTATCCATGCCTTTTTTTAATTACTTCAGTTTGACGTTTAGAGCACTGGGCAGAAATCACATTGTGTCAGCATCGGCAACAGCCTTCACAATCATTTGTTTTAAGTGCACAGTGAGATTCCCCCGGTGCATGCCAGGTAAGCCACACCAGACAGTGCAGAGCCGTGCTGCTCTAGTCGCACCTCATGGGAGTCATTGTTAGTCTCTTCGTTTACCCTCGCCTTGTTGATTTTGTCAAGTTGACATATAGGGGACTGGGCAGAGATCACATTGCATCAGCATGGTCAAAAGTCCTCGCAATGCTTTGTTTTAAATGGACAGTCAGATTCTCCCGGTCCATACCAGTTGAAGCGCAACGGAAAGTGCAAAGCGGCACAGCTCAATCCACACTGCCAGGGAGTCATTCTTACTCCTGTCTTTTATCCACGCTTTTTTTTCATTTTTTCACTTTGACATTTAGAGCACTGTGCAGAAATCACACTGCGTCAGCACGGTCAACGGCCCCCAAAATGCTTTGTTTTATTTGGGCATTTTATTTTACAGGAGGTATTCAGAGACATGGATTGGGAAGAATTGGGGATAAAAGTTAATCGAGAATAGCTTGGTAACTCGCGATTCGCTGATGACATTGCCTTGCTTAGTACCTCAGGGGACCAATTGCAATGCATGTTCAGTGACCTGGATAGGCAAAGCAGAAGAGTGGGTCTAAAAATTAATCTGCAGGAAACTAAAGTATTGCTTAACAGTCTCCGAAGAAAACCGCAATTTACAATAGGCAGCGAGGCACTGGAAGTCGTAAGGGAATACACCAACTTAGGTCAGGTAGTGACAGCGGATGCGGATCATAAGACAGAAATATTCAGAAGAACAAGAATGGGCTGGGGTGCGTTTGGCAGGCATTCTCAGATGATGAATAGCAGGTTGCCGTTATCCCCTCAAGAGGAAAGTATATAATACCTGTGTCTTACCAGCACTCACCTATGGGGCAGAAACCTTGAGGCTTACGAAAAGGGTTCTGCTCATATTGAGGACGACACAACGAGCTATGGAAAGAAGAATGATAGGTGTAACGTTCAAGGATAAGAAAAGAGCAGATTGGGTGAGGGAACAAACGCGACTTAATGACATCTTAGTTGAACTCAAGAAAAAGAAAGGGGCATGGGCAGGATACGCAATGAGGAGGGAAGATAACCGATGGTCATTGAGGGTTACGGAATGGATTCCAAGGGAAGAGAAGCTTAGCAGAGGGCGGCAGAAAGTTAGGCGGGCGCATGAGATTCAGAAGTTTGCGGGGACGACATGGCCACACTTAGTACATGATCGGGGTTGTTGGAGATGTACGGGAGAGGCCTTTGCCCTGCAGTAGGCGAAACCAGGCCTATGCTGATGATGATTCCGCCGGTCCATGCCAGTTGAGGCGCACAAGACCACGCAATAGCCGCACTGCGATAGCCGCACCGGGAGTCATTGTGACTCCTGTATTTTATCCATGCCTTTTTTTATTTACTTCAGTTTCACGTTTAGAGCACTGGGCAGAAATCACATTCCGTCAGCATGGTCGACGGCGCTCACAATCATTTGTTTTAATTGGACAGTCGGATTCCCCCGATCTATGCCAGCTGGAGTGCAGCAGACTGTGCAAATGCTGCGCTGCTCTAATCACACCTCAAGGGTGTCATTGTTACTCTCATCGCTTACACACACCTTTTTTGCATTTCTTCACATTGACATTAAATAGCACTGGGCAGAAATCAGATTGTGTCAGCATGGTCAACGGCCTTCGCAATCATTTCTTTTCATGGCAGAGTTAGATTCCCCCGTTGCATGCCAGGTAAACCACACCAGACAGTGCAAAGCCGCGCTACTCTAGTCCCACCTCATGGGAGTCATTGTTAGTCTCTTCGTTTACCCTCGCCTTGTTGCATTTTATCACGTTGACATTTAGGGGACTGGGCAGAGATCACATTGCATCAGCATGGTCAAAAGTCCTCGCAATGCTTTGTTTTAAATGGACAGTCAGATTCTCCCGGTCCATAGCAGTTGAAGCGCAACGGAAAGTGCCAAGCGGCACAGCTCAATCCACACTGCAAGGGAGTCATTCTTACTCCTGTCTTTTATCCACGCTTTTTTTTTCATTTTTTCACTTCGGCATTTAGAGCACTGTGCAGAAATCACACTGCGTCAGCATGCTCAACGGCCCCCAGAATGGTTTGTTTTATTTGGACAGTGGATTCTGTCAGTCCATGCCAGTTCATTCGCACCAGACCGCGCAAGAGCTGTACTGCGCTAGCCGCACCTAAAGGGTGTCATAGTTACTCCTGTCGTTTATCCAGCCCTTTCCTTAATTTATTTATTTCACGTTTAAAGCACTAGGCAGAAATCAAATTGCGTCAGCATGGTCAACGGCCCTCGCAATCATTTGTTTTAAATGGACAGTCGGATTACCCCGATCTATCCCAGTTGAAGCGCACCAGGCAGCGCTAGAGCCGCACTGCTCTAGCCGCAGCTCAAGGGAGTCATTGTTACTCACTTAGCTCCCCCACGCCTTGTTCTATTTCTTCAGGTTGACATTTAGGGCACTGGGCACAAATCACCTTGCATAAAAATGGTCAACCGCCCTCGCAATTATATCTTTTAAAAGCACAGTAAGATTCTCCCTGTGCATTCCAGTTGAACCACACCAGACAGTGCAAAGCAGCACTGTTCTAGCCGCACCTCAAGGGAGTCATTGTTACTAACGTCCTTCACCCACGCTTTGTTCCATTTCCTCACATTGACATTTAGAGCCCTCGGCACAAATCACATTGCGTCAGCATCGTCAAAAGTCCTTGCAATGCTTTGTTTTAAGTGGACAGTCAGTTTCAGCCGCTCCATGCCAGTTGATGCACAACAGATAGCATAAAGCGCCACTTCTGAATCCACACTGCAAGGGAGTCATTCTTACTCCTGTCGTTTAACCATGCCTTTTTTTCATTTCTGCACGTTGACATTTACAGACCTGGGCAGAAATCACATTGCGTCAGCATGGTGAACGGCCCTCAAAATGCATTGTTTTATTTGGAGAGTCGGATTCTCCCGGTCCATGCCAGTTGAAGCGCACCAGGCAGCGCAAGCGCCACACTGCTCTAGCCGCACCTCAAGAGAGCCATTGTTACTCGCTTTGTGTAGCCATGCCTTGTTGCATTTCTTCACGTTGACATTTAGAGCGCTGGGCAGAAGTCACATTACGTCAGCATGATCAAAAGTCTTCGCAAAGCTTTGTTTTAATGGACAGTTGGATTCCACCGGTCCATACCAAATGAAGCACAATGGATAGCACAAAGCGAAACTGCTCAATAAACTCTGCACGGGAGTCATTCTTACTCCTGTCCTTTATACCCACCTTTTTGCATTTCTTCACGTTGACATTTAGAGCACTGGCTCCCAGAATGCTTTGTTTCATTTGGACAGTGAATTCCGCCCGTCCATGCCAGTTGAGGCGTACCATACCGCGCAAGAGCTGCACTGCTCCAGCCGCACCTCACAGGAGTCACTCGTACACCTGTCCTTTATCCAGGCATTTCTTTATTTCATCACTTTGCCGTTTAGAGCACTAGGCAGAAATCACATTGCGTCAGCATGGTGAACGGCCCACGCAATTATTTGTTTTAAATGGACAGTCGGATTCCCCCGATCTATGCCAGTTGGAGTGCAGCAGACTGCGCAAGAGCCGCACTGCTCTAGTCGCACCTCGAGGGAGTCATTGTTACTCTCATCGCATACACACCTTCTTGCATTTCATCACGTTGACATTAAATAGCACTGGGCAGAAATCACATAGTGTCAGCATCGGCAACAGCCTTCACAATCGTTTGTTTTAAGTGCACAGTGAGATTCCCGCGGTGCATGCCAGGTAAGCCACACCAGACAGTGCAGACCTGTGCTGCTCTAGTCGCACCTCATGGGAGTCATTGTTAGTCTCTTCGTTTACCCACGCCTTGTTGCATTTTATCAAGTTGACATATAGGGGACTGGGCAGAAATCACATTGCGTCAGCGTGGTCAAAAGTCCCCGCAATGCTTTGTTTTAAATCGACAGTCGGATTCCCCCGGTCTATACCAGTTCAAGCGCAATGGAAAGTGCAAAGCGGCACAGCTGAATGCACACTGCAAGGGAGTCATTCTTACTCATGTCGTTTATCCACACCTTTTTTTCATTTCTTTACTTTGACATTTAGAGCACTGTGCAGAAATCACACTGCGTCAGCACGGTCAACGGCCCCCAAAATGCTTTGTTTTATTTGGGCATTTTATTTTACAGGAGGTATTCAGAGACATGGATTGGGAAGATTTGGGCATAAAAGTTAATCGAGAATAGCTTAGTAACTCGCGATTCGCTGATGACATTGCCTTCCTTAGTACCTCAGGGGACCAATTGCAATGCATGTTCACTGACCTGGATAGGCAAAGCAGAAGAGTGGGTCTAAAATTAATCTGCAGGAAACTAAAGTAATGCTTAACAGTCTCGGAAGAAAACAGCAATTTACAATTGGCAGCGAGGCACTAGAAGTCGTAAGGGATTACATCAACTTAGGGCAGGTAGTGACAGCGGATGCGGATCATGAGACAGAAATATTCAGAAGAACAAGAATGGGCTGGGGTGCGTTTGGCAGGCATTCTCAGATGATGATTAGCAGGTTGCCATTATCCCCTCAAGAGGAAAGTATATAATACCTGTGTCTTACCAGTACTCACCTATGGGGCAGAAACCTGGAGGCTTACGAAATGGGTTCTGCTCAAATTGAGGACGACGCAACGAGCTATGGAAAGAAGAATGATAGGTGTAACGTTAAAGGATAAGAAAAGAGCAGATTGGGTGAGGGAACAAACGCGAGTTAATGACATCTTAGTTGAAATCAAGAAAAAGAAATGGGCATGGGCAGGATACGAAATGAGGAGGGAAGATAACCGATGGTCATTAAGGGTTACGGAATGGATTCCAAGGGAAGGGAAGCTTAGCAGAGGGCGGCAGAAAGTTAGGCGGGCGCATGAGATTAAGAAGTTTGCAGGGACGACATGGCCACACATAGTACATGATCGGGGTTGTTGGAGATGTACGGGAGAGGCCTTTGCCCTGCAGTAGGCGTAACCAGGCTGATGCTGATGATGATTCCGCCGGTCCATGCCAGTTGAGGCACACAAGACCACGCAAGAGCCGCACTGCGATAGCCGCACCACAAGGGAGTCATTGTGACTCCTGTAGTTTATCCATGCCTTTTTTTATTTACTTCAGTTTCACGTTTAGAGCACTGGGCAGAAATCACATTGCGTCAGCATGGTCGACGGCCCTCGCAATCATTTGTTTTAAATGGACAGTCGGATTCCCCCGATCTATGCCAGCTGGAGTGCAGCAGACTGCAAAAGCTGCACTGTTCTAGTCGCACCTCAAGGGAGTCATTGTTACTCTCATAGCTTACACACACCTTCTTGCATTTCTTCACGTTGACATTAAATAGCACTGGGCAGAAATCACATTGTGTCAGCATCGGCAACAGCCTTCACAATCATTTGTTTTAAGTGCACAGTGAGATTCCCCCGGTGCATGCCAGGTAAGCCACACCAGACAGTGCAGAGCCGTGCCGCTCTAGTCGCACCTCATGGGAGTCATTGTTAGTCTCTTCGTTTACCCACGCCTTGATGATTTTATCAAGTTGACATATAGGGGACTGGGCAGAGATCACATTGCATCAGCATGGTCAAAAGTCCTCGCAATGCTTTGTTTTAAATGGACAGTCAGATTCTCCCGGTCCATACCAGTTGAAGCGCAACGGAAAGTGCAAAGCGGCACAGCTCAATCCACACTGCAAGGGAGTCATTCTTACTCATGTCTTTTATCCACGCTTTTTTTTTCATTTTTTCACTTCGACATTTAGAGCACTGTGCAGAAATCACACTGCGTCAGCATGCTCAACGGCCCCCAGAATGGTTTGTTTTATTTGGACAGTGGATTCTGTCAGTCCATGCCAGTTCATTCGCACCAGACCGCGCAAGAGCTGCACTGCGCTAGCCGCACCTAAAGGGTGTCATAGTTACTCCTGTCGTTTATCCAGCCCTTTCCTTAATTTATTTATTTCACGTTTAAAGCACTAGGCAGAAATCAAATTGCGTCGGCATGGTCAACGGCCCTCGCAATCATTTGTTTTAAATGGACAGTCGGATTACCCCGATCTATCCCAGTTGAAGCGCACCAGGCAGCGCTAGAGCCGCACTGCTCTAGTCGCAGCTCAAGGGAGTCATTGTTACTCACTTAGCTCCCCCACGCCTTGTTCTATTTCTTCAGGTTGACATTTAGGGCACTGGGCACAAATCACCTTGCATAAAAATGGTCAACCGCCCTCGCAATTATATCTTTTAAAAGCACAGTAAGATTCCCCCTGTGCATTCCAGTTGAACCACACCAGACAGTGCAAAGCAGCACTGTTCTAGCCGCACCTCAAGGGAGTCATTGTTACTAACGTCCTTCACCTACGCTTTTTTCCATTTCCTCACATTGACATTTAGAGCCCTGGGCACAAATCACATTGCGTCAGCATCGTCAAAAGTCCTTGCAATGCTTTGTTTTAAGTGGACAGTCAGTTTCAGCCGGTCCATGCCAGTTGAAGCACAACAGATAGCATAAAGCGCCACTCCTGAATCCACACTGCAAGGGAGTCATTCTTACTCCTGTCCTTTAACCACGCCTTTTTTTTCATTTCTGCACGTTGACATTTACAGACCTGGGCAGAAATCACATTGCGTCAGCATGGTCAACGGCCCTCAAAATGCATTGTTTTATTTCGAGAGTCGGATTCTCCCGATCCATGCCAGTTGAAGCGCACCAGGCAGCGCAAGCGCCACACTGCTCTAGCCGCACCTTAAGAGAGCCATTGTTACTCGCTTTGTGTAGCCATGCATTGTTGCATTTCTTCACGTTGACATTTAGGGCGCTGGGCAGAAGTCACATTACGTCAGCATGATCAAAAGTCTTCGCAAAGCTTTGTTTTAATGGACAGTTGGATTCCACCGGTCCATACCAAATGAAGCACAATGGATAGCACAAAGCGAAACTGCTCAATAAACTCTGCACGGGAGTCATTCTTACTCCTGTCCTTTATACCCACCTTTTTGCATTTCTTCACGTTGACATTTAGAGCACTGGCTCCCAGAATGCTTTGTTTCATTTGGACAGTGAATTCCGCCCGTCCATGCCAGTTGAGGCGTACCATACCGCGCAAGAGCTGCACTGCTCCAGCCGCACCTCACAGGAGTCACTCTTACACCTGTCCTTTATCCAGGCATTTCTTTATTTCATCACTTTGCCGTTTAGAGCACTAGGCAGAAATCACATTGCGTCAGCATCGGCAACAGCCTTCACAATCATTTGTTTTAAGTGCACAGTGAGATTCCCCCGGTGCATGCCAGGTAAGCCACACCAGACAGTGCAGAGCCGTGCCGCTCTAGTCGCACCTCATGGGAGTCATTGTTAGTCTCTTCGTTTACCCACGCCTTGATGATTTTATCAAGTTGACATATAGGGGACTGGGCAGAGATCACATTGCATCAGCATGGTCAAAAGTCCTCGCAATGCTTTGTTTTAAATGGACAGTCAGATTCTCCCGGTCCATACCAGTTGAAGCGCAACGGAAAGTGCAAAGCGGCACAGCTCAATCCACACTGCAAGGGAGTCATTCTTACTCCTGTCTTTTATCCACGCTTTTTTTTCATTTTTTCACCTCGACATTTAGAGCACTGTGCAGAAATCACACTGCGTCAGCATACTCAACGGCCCCCAGAATGGTTTGTTTTATTTGGACAGTGGATTCTGTCAGTCCGTGCCAGTTCATTCGCACCAGACCGCGCAAGAGCTGCACTGCGCTAGCCGCACCTAAAGGGTGTCATAGTTACTCCTGTCGTTTATCCAGCCCTTTCCTTAATTTATTTATTTCACGTTTAAAGCACTAGGCAGAAATCAAATTGCGTCGGCATGGTCAACGGCCCTCGCAATCATTTGTTTTAAATGGACAGTCGGATTACCCCGATCTATCCCAGTTGAAGCGCACCAGGCAGCGCTAGAGCCGCACTGCTCTAGGCGCAGCTCAAGGGAGTCATTGTTACTCACTTAGCTCCCCCACGCCTTGTTCTATTTCTTCAGGTTGACATTTAGGGCACTGGGCACAAATCACCTTGCATAAAAATGGTCAACCGCCCTCGCAATTATATCTTTTAAAAGCACAGTAAGATTCCCCCTGTGCATTCCAGTTGAACCACACCAGACAGTGCAAAGCAGCACTGTTCTAGCCGCACCTCAAGGGAGTCATTGTTACTAACGTCCTTCACCCACGCTTTGTTCCATTTCCTCACAATGACATTTAGAGCCCTGGGCACAAATCACATTGCGTCAGCATCGTCAAAAGTCCTTGCAATGCTTTGTTTTAAGTGGACAGTCAGTTTCAGCCGGTCCATGCCAGTTGAAGCACAACAGATAGCATAAAGCGCCACTCCTGAATCCACACTGCAAGGGAGTCACTCTTACTCCTGTCCTTTAACCACGCCTTTTTTTTCATTTCTGCACGTTGACATTTACAGACCTGGGCAGAAATCACATTGCGTCAGCATGGTCAACGGCCCTCAAAATGCATTGTTTTATTTCGAGAGTCGGATTCTCCCGGTCCATGCCAGTTGAAGCGCACCAGGCAGCGCAAGCGCCACACTGCTCTAGCCGCACCTTAAGAGAGCCATTGTTACTCGCTTTGTGTAGCCATGCCTTGTTGCATTTCTTCACGTTGACATTTAGGGCGCTGGGCAGAAGTCACATTACGTCAGCATGATCAAAAGTCTTCGCAAAGCTTTGTTTTAATGGACAGTTGGATTCCACCGGTCCATACCAAATGAAGCACAATGGATAGCACAAAGCGAAACTGCTCAATAAACTCTGCACGGGAGTCATTCTTACTCCTGTCCTTTATACCCACCTTTTTGCATTTCTTCACGTTGACATTTAGAGCACTGGCTCCCAGAATGCTTTGTTTCATTAGGACAGTGAATTCCGCCCGTCCATGCCAGTTGAGGCGTACCATACCGCGCAAGAGCTGCACTGCTCCAGCCGCACCTCACAGGAGTCACTCTTACACCTGTCCTTTATCCAGGCATTTCTTTATTTCATCACTTTGCCGTTTAGAGCACTAGGCAGAAATCACATTGCGTCAGCATCGGCAACAGCCTTCACAAACATTTGTTTTAAGTGCACAGTGAGATTCCCCCGGTGCATGCCAGGTAAGCCACACCAGACAGTGCAGAGCCGTGCCGCTCTAGTCGCACCTCATGGGAGTCATTGTTAGTCTCTTCGTTTACCCACGCCTTGATGATTTTATCAAGTTGACATATAGGGGACTGGGCAGAGATCACATTGCATCAGCATGGTCAAAAGTCCTCGCAATGCTTTGTTTTAAATGGACAGTCAGATTCTCCCGGTCCATACCAGTTGAAGCGCAACGGAAAGTGCAAAGCGGCACAGCTCAATCCACACTGCAAGGGAGTCATTCTTACTCCTGTCTTTTATCCACGCTTTTTTTTCATTTTTTCACTTCGACATTTAGAGCACTGTGCAGAAATCACACTGCGTCAGCATGCTCAACGGCCCCCAGAATGGTTTGTTTTATTTGGACAGTGGATTCTGTCAGTCCGTGCCAGTTCATTCGCACCAGACCGCGCAAGAGCTGCACTGCGCTAGCCGCACCTAAAGGGTGTTATAGTTACTCCTGTCGTTTATCCAGCCCTTTCCTTAATTTATTTATTTCACGTTTAAAGCACTAGGCAGAAATCAAATTGCGTCGGCATGGTCAACGGCCCTCGCAATCATTTGTTTTAAATGGACAGTCGGATTACCCCGATCTATCCCAGTTGAAGCGCACCAGGCAGCGCTAGAGCCGCACTGCTCTAGTCGCAGCTCAAGGGAGTCATTGTTACTCACTTAGCTCCCCCACGCCTTGTTCTATTTCTTCAGGTTGACATTTAGGGCACTGGGCACAAATCACCTTGCATAAAAATGGTCAACCGCCCTCGCAATTATATCTTTTAAAAGCACAGTAAGATTCCCCCTGTGCATTCCAGTTGAACCACACCAGACAGTGCAAAGCAGCACTGTTCTAGCCGCACCTCAAGGGAGTCATTGTTACTAACGTCCTTCACCCACGCTTTGTTCCATTTCCTCACATTGACATTTAGAGCCCTGGGCACAAATCACATTGCGTCAGCATCGTCAAAAGTCCTTGCAATGCTTTGTTTTAAGTGGACAGTCAGTTTCAGCCGGTCCATGCCAGTTGAAGCACAACAGATAGCATAAAGCGCCACTCCTGAATCCACACTGCAAGGGAGTCACTCTTACTCCTGTCCTTTAACCACGCCTTTTTTTTCATTTCTGCACGTTGACATTTACAGACCTGGGCAGAAATCACATTGCGTCAGCATGGTCAACGGCCCTCAAAATGCATTGTTTTATTTCGAGAGTCGGATTCTCCCGGTCCATGCCAGTTGGAGCGCACCAGGCAGCGCAAGCGCCACACTGCTCTAGCCGCACCTTAAGAGAGCCATTGTTACTCGCTTTGTGTAGCCATGCCTTGTTGCATTTCTTCACGTTGACATTTAGGGCGCTGGGCAGAAGTCACATTACGTCAGCATGATCAAAAGTCTTCGCAAAGCTTTGTTTTAATGGACAGTTGGATTCCACCGGTCCATACCAAATGAAGCACAATGGATAGCACAAAGCGAAACTGCTCAATAAACTCTGCACGGGAGTCATTCTTACTCCTGTCCTTTATACCCACCTTTTTGCATTTCTTCACGTTGACATTTAGAGCACTGGCTCCCAGAATGCTTTGTTTCATTTGGACAGTGAATTCCGCCCGTCCATGCCAGTTGAGGCGTACCATACCGCGCAAGAGCTGCACTGCTCCAGCCGCACCTCACAGGAGTCACTCTTACACCTGTCCTTTATCCAGGCATTTCTTTATTTCATCACTTTGCCGTTTAGAGCACTAGGCAGAAATCACATTGCGTCAGCATCGGCAACAGCCTTCACAATCATTTGTTTTAAGTGCACAGTGAGATTCCCCCGGTGCATGCCAGGTAAGCCACACCAGACAGTGCAGAGCCGTGCCGCTCTAGTCGCACCTCATGGGAGTCATTTTAGTCTCTTCGTTTACCCACGCCTTGATGATTTTATCAAGTTGACATATAGGGGACAGGGCAGAGATCACATTGCATCAGCATGGTCGAAAGTCCTCGCAATGCTTTGTTTTAAATGGACAGTCAGATTCTCCCGGTCCATACCAGTTGAAGCGCAACGGAAAGTGCAAAGCGGCACAGCTCAATCCACACTGCAAGGGAGTCATTCTTACTCCTGTCTTTTATCCACGCTTTTTTTTTCATTTTTTCACTTCGACATTTAGAGCACTGTGCAGAAATCACACTGCGTCAGCATGCTCAACGGCCCCCAGAATGGTTTGTTTTATTTGGACAGTGGATTCTGTCAGTCCGTGCCAGTTCATTCGCACCAGACCGCGCAAGAGCTGCACTGCACTAGCCGCACCTAAAGGGTGTCATAGTTACTCCTGTCGTTTATCCAGCCCTTTCCTTAATTTATTTATTTCACGTTTAAAGCACTAGGCAGAAATCAAATTGCGTCGGCATGGTCAACGGCCCTCGCAATCATTTGTTTTAAATGGACAGTCGGATTACCCCGATCTATCCCAGTTGAAGCGCACCAGGCAGCGCTAGAGCCGCACTGCTCTAGTCGCAGCTCAAGGGAGTCATTGTTACTCACTTAGCTCCCCCACGCCTTGTTCTATTTCTTCAGGTTGACATTTAGGGCACTGGGCACAAATCACCTTGCATAAAAATGGTCAACCGCCCTCGCAATTATATCTTTTAAAAGCACAGTAAGATTCCCCCTGTGCATTCCAGTTGAACCACACCAGACAGTGCAAAGCAGCACTGTTCTAGCCGCACCTCAAGGGAGTCATTGTTACTAACGTCCTTCACCCACGCTTTGTTCCATTTCCTCACATTGACATTTAGAGCCCTGGGCACAAATCACATTGCGTCAGCATCGTCAAAAGTCCTTGCAATGCTTTGTTTTAAGTGGACAGTCAGTTTCAGCCGGTCCATGCCAGTTGAAGCACAACAGATAGCATAAAGCGCCACTCCTGAATCCACACTGCAAGGGAGTCATTCTTACTCCTGTCCTTTAACCACGCCTTTTTTTGCATTTCTGCACGTTGACATTTACAGACCTGGGCAGAAATCACATTGCGTCAGCATGGTCAACGGCCCTCAAAATGCATTGTTTTATTTCGAGAGTCGGATTCTCCCGGTCCATGCCAGTTGAAGCGCACCAGGCAGCGCAAGCGCCACACTGCTCTAGCCGCACCTTAAGAGAGCCATTGTTACTCGCTTTGTGTAGCCATGCCTTGTTGCATTTCTTCACGTTGACATTTAGGGCGCTGGGCAGAAGTCACATTACGTCAGCATGATCAAAAGTCTTCGCAAAGCTTTGTTTTAATGGACAGTTGGATTCCACCGGTCCATACCAAATGAAGCACAATGGATAGCACAAAGCGAAACTGCTCAATAAACTCTGCACGGGAGTCATTCTTACTCCTGTCCTTTATACCCACCTTTTTGCATTTCTTCACGTTGACATTTAGAGCACTGGCTCCCAGAATGCTTTGTTTCATTTGGACAGTGAATTCCGCCCGTCCATGCCAGTTGAGGCGTACCATACCGCGCAAGAGCTGCACTGCTCCAGCCGCACCTCACAGGAGTCACTCTTACACCTGTCCTTTATCCAGGCATTTCTTTATTTCATCACTTTGCCGTTTAGAGCACTAGGCAGAAATCACATTGCGTCAGCATCGGCAACAGCCTTCACAATCCTTTGTTTTAAGTGCACAGTGAGATTCCCCCGGTGCATGCCAGGTAAGCCACACCAGACAGTGCAGAGCCGTGCTGCTCTAGTCGCACCTTATGGGAGTCATTGTTAGTCTCTTCGTTTACCCACGCCTTGATGATTTTATCAAGGTGACATATAGGGGACTGGGCAGAGATCACATTGCATCAGCATGGTCAAAAGTCCTCGCAATGCTTTGTTTTAAATGGACAGTCAGATTCTCCCGGTCCATACCAGTTGAAGCGCAACGGAAAGTGCAAAGCGGCACAGCTCAATCCACACTGCAAGGGAGTCATTCTTACTCCTGTCTTTTATCCACGCTTTTTTTTATTTTTTCACTTCGACATTTAGAGCACTGTGCAGAAATCACACTGCGTCAGCATGCTCAACGGCCCCCAGAATGGTTTGTTTTATTTGGACAGTGGATTCTGTCAGTCCGTGCCAGTTCATTCGCACCAGACCGCGCAAGAGCTGCACTGCGCTAGCCGCACCTAAAGGGTGTCATAGTTACTCCTGTCGTTTATCCAGCCCTTTCCTTAATTTATTTATTTCACGTTTAAAGCACTAGGCAGAAATCAAATTGCGCCGGCATGGTCAACGGCCCTCGCAATCATTTGTTTTAAATGGACAGTCGGATTACCCCGATCTATCCCAGTTGAAGCGCACCAGGCAGCGCTAGAGCCGCACTGCTCTAGTCGCAGCTCAAGGGAGTCATTGTTACTCACTTAGCTCCCCCACGCCTTGTTCTATTTCTTCAGGTTGACATTTAGGGCACTGGGCACAAATCACCTTGCATAAAAATGGTCAACCGCCCTCGCAATTATATCTTTTAAAAGCACAGTAAGATTCCCCCTGTGCATTCCAGTTGAACCACACCAGACAGTGCAAAGCAGCACTGTTCTAGCCGCACCTCAAGGGAGTCATTGTTACTAACGTCCTTCACCCACGCTTTGTTCCATTTCCTCACATTGACATTTAGAGCCCTGGGCACAAATCACATTGCGTCAGCATCGTCAAAAGTCCTTGCAATGCTTTGTTTTAAGTGGACAGTCAGTTTCAGCCGGTCCATGCCAGTTGAAGCACAACAGATAGCATAAAGCGCCACTCCTGAATCCACACTGCAAGGGAGTCATTCTTACTCCTGTCCTTTAACCACGCCTTTTTTTGCATTTCTGCACGTTGACATTTACAGACCTGGGCAGAAATCACATTGCGTCAGCATGGTCAACGGCCCTCAAAATGCATTGTTTTATTTCGAGAGTCGGATTCTCCCGGTCCATGCCAGTTGAAGCGCACCAGGCAGCGCAAGCGCCACACTGCTCTAGCCGCACCTTAAGAGAGCCATTGTTACTCGCTTTGTGTAGCCATGCCTTGTTGCATTTCTTCACGTTGACATTTAGGGCGCTGGGCAGAAGTCACATTACGTCAGCATGATCAAAAGTCTTCGCAAAGCTTTGTTTTAATGGACAGTTGGATTCCACCGGTCCATACCAAATGAAGCACAATGGATAGCACAAAGCGAAACTGCTCAATAAACTCTGCACGGGAGTCATTCTTACTCCTGTCCTTTATACCCACCTTTTTGCATTTCTTCACGTTGACATTTAGAGCACTGGCTCCCAGAATGCTTTGTTTCATTTGGACAGTGAATTCCGCCCGTCCATGCCAGTTGAGGCGTACCATACCGCGCAAGAGCTGCACTGCTCCAGCCGCACCTCACAGGAGTCACTCTTACACCTGTCCTTTATCCAGGCATTTCTTTATTTCATCACTTTGCCGTTTAGAGCACTAGGCAGAAATCACATTGCGTCAGCATCGGCAACAGCCTTCACAATCATTTGTTTTAAGTGCACAGTGAGATTCCCCCGGTGCATGCCAGGTAAGCCACACCAGACAGTGCAGAGCCGTGCCGCTCTAGTCGCACCTCATGGGAGTCATTTTAGTCTCTTCGTTTACCCACGCCTTGATGATTTTATCAAGTTGACATATAGGGGACAGGGCAGAGATCACATTGCATCAGCATGGTCGAAAGTCCTCGCAATGCTTTGTTTTAAATGGACAGTCAGATTCTCCCGGTCCATACCAGTTGAAGCGCAACGGAAAGTGCAAAGCGGCACAGCTCAATCCACACTGCAAGGGAGTCATTCTTACTCCTGTCTTTTATCCACGCTTTTTTTTCATTTTTTCACTTCGACATTTAGAGCACTGTGCAGAAATCACACTGCGTCAGCATGCTCAACGGCCCCCAGAATGGTTTGTTTTATTTGGACAGTGGATTCTGTCAGTCCGTGCCAGTTCATTCGCACCAGACCGCGCAAGAGCTGCACTGCACTAGCCGCACCTAAAGGGTGTCATAGTTACTCCTGTCGTTTATCCAGCCCTTTCCTTAATTTATTTATTTCACGTTTAAAGCACTAGGCAGAAATCAAATTGCGTCGGCATGGTCAACGGCCCTCGCAATCATTTGTTTTAAATGGACAGTCGGATTACCCCGATCTATCCCAGTTGAAGCGCACCAGGCAGCGCTAGAGCCGCACTGCTCTAGTCGCAGCTCAAGGGAGTCATTGTTACTCACTTAGCTCCCCCACGCCTTGTTCTATTTCTTCAGGTTGACATTTAGGGCACTGGGCACAAATCACCTTGCATAAAAATGGTCAACCGCCCTCGCAATTATATCTTTTAAAAGCACAGTAAGATTCCCCCTGTGCATTCCAGTTGAACCACACCAGACAGTGCAAAGCAGCACTGTTCTAGCCGCACCTCAAGGGAGTCATTGTTACTAACGTCCTTCACCCACGCTTTGTTCCATTTCCTCACATTGACATTTAGAGCCCTGGGCACAAATCACATTGCGTCAGCATCGTCAAAAGTCCTTGCAATGCTTTGTTTTAAGTGGACAGTCAGTTTCAGCCGGTCCATGCCAGTTGAAGCACAACAGATAGCATAAAGCGCCACTCCTGAATCCACACTGCAAGGGAGTCATTCTTACTCCTGTCCTTTAACCACGCCTTTTTTTGCATTTCTGCACGTTGACATTTACAGACCTGGGCAGAAATCACATTGCGTCAGCATGGTCAACGGCCCTCAAAATGCATTGTTTTATTTCGAGAGTCGGATTCTCCCGGTCCATGCCAGTTGAAGCGCACCAGGCAGCGCAAGCGCCACACTGCTCTAGCCGCACCTTAAGAGAGCCATTGTTACTCGCTTTGTGTAGCCATGCCTTGTTGCATTTCTTCACGTTGACATTTAGGGCGCTGGGCAGAAGTCACATTACGTCAGCATGATCAAAAGTCTTCGCAAAGCTTTGTTTTAATGGACAGTTGGATTCCACCGGTCCATACCAAATGAAGCACAATGGATAGCACAAAGCGAAACTGCTCAATAAACTCTGCACGGGAGTCATTCTTACTCCTGTCCTTTATACCCACCTTTTTGCATTTCTTCACGTTGACATTTAGAGCACTGGCTCCCAGAATGCTTTGTTTCATTTGGACAGTGAATTCCGCCCGTCCATGCCAGTTGAGGCGTACCATACCGCGCAAGAGCTGCACTGCTCCAGCCGCACCTCACAGGAGTCACTCTTACACCTGTCCTTTATCCAGGCATTTCTTTATTTCATCACTTTGCCGTTTAGAGCACTAGGCAGAAATCACATTGCGTCAGCATCGGCAACAGCCTTCACAATCCTTTGTTTTAAGTGCACAGTGAGATTCCCCCGGTGCATGCCAGGTAAGCCACACCAGACAGTGCAGAGCCGTGCTGCTCTAGTCGCACCTTATGGGAGTCATTGTTAGTCTCTTCGTTTACCCACGCCTTGATGATTTTATCAAGGTGACATATAGGGGACTGGGCAGAGATCACATTGCATCAGCATGGTCAAAAGTCCTCGCAATGCTTTGTTTTAAATGGACAGTCAGATTCTCCCGGTCCATACCAGTTGAAGCGCAACGGAAAGTGCAAAGCGGCACAGCTCAATCCACACTGCAAGGGAGTCATTCTTACTCCTGTCTTTTATCCACGCTTTTTTTTATTTTTTCACTTCGACATTTAGAGCACTGTGCAGAAATCACACTGCGTCAGCATGCTCAACGGCCCCCAGAATGGTTTGTTTTATTTGGACAGTGGATTCTGTCAGTCCGTGCCAGTTCATTCGCACCAGACCGCGCAAGAGCTGCACTGCGCTAGCCGCACCTAAAGGGTGTCATAGTTACTCCTGTCGTTTATCCAGCCCTTTCCTTAATTTATTTATTTCACGTTTAAAGCACTAGGCAGAAATCAAATTGCGCCGGCATGGTCAACGGCCCTCGCAATCATTTGTTTTAAATGGACAGTCGGATTACCCCGATCTATCCCAGTTGAAGCGCACCAGGCAGCGCTAGAGCCGCACTGCTCTAGTCGCAGCTCAAGGGAGTCATTGTTACTCACTTAGCTCCCCCACGCCTTGTTCTATTTCTTCAGGTTGACATTTAGGGCACTGGGCACAAATCACCTTGCATAAAAATGGTCAACCGCCCTCGCAATTATATCTTTTAAAAGCACAGTAAGATTCCCCCTGTGCATTCCAGTTGAACCATACCAGACAGTGCAAAGCAGCACTGTTCTAGCCGCACCTCAAGGGAGTCATTGTTACTAACGTCCTTCACCCACGCTTTGTTCCATTTCCTCACATTGACATTTAGAGCCCTGGGCACAAATCACATTGCGTCAGCATCGTCAAAAGTCCTTGCAATGCTTTGTTTTAAGTGGACAGTCAGTTTCAGCCGGTCCATGCCAGTTGAAGCACAACAGATAGCATAAAGCGCCACTCCTGAATCCACACTGCAAGGGAGTCATTCTTACTCCTGTCCTTTAATCACGCCTTTTTTTTTCATTTCTGCACGTTGACATTTACAGACCTGGGCAGAAATCACATTGCGTCAGCATGGTCAACGGCCCTCAAAATGCATTGTTTTATTTCGAGAGTCGGATTCTCCCGGTCCATGCCAGTTGAAGCGCACCAGGCAGCGCAAGCGCCACACTGCTCTAGCCGCACCTTAAGAGAGCCATTGTTACTCGCTTTGTGTAGCCATGCCTTGTTGCATTTCTTCACGTTGACATTTAGGGCGCTGGGCAGAAGTCACATTACGTCAGCATGATCAAAAGTCTTCGCAAAGCTTTGTTTTAATGGACAGTTGGATTCCACCGGTCCATACCAAATGAAGCACAATGGATAGCACAAAGCGAAACTGCTCAATAAACTCTGCACGGGAGTCATTCTTACTCCTGTCCTTTATACCCACCTTTTTGCATTTCTTCACGTTGACATTTAGAGCACTCGCTCCCAGAATGCTTTGTTTCATTTGGACAGTGAATTCCGCCCGTCCATGCCAGTTGAGGCGTACCATACCGCGCAAGAGCTGCACTGCTCCAGCCGCACCTCACAGGAGTCACTCTTACACCTGTCCTTTATCCAGGCATTTCTTTATTTCATCACTTTGCCGTTTAGAGCACTAGGCAGAAATCACATTGCGTCAGCATCGGCAACAGCCTTCACAATCATTTGTTTTAAGTGCACAGTGAGATTCCCCCGGTGCATGCCAGGTAAGCCACACCAGACAGTGCAGAGCCGTGCTGCTCTAGTCGCACCTCATGGGAGTCATTGTTAGTCTCTTCGTTTACCCACGCCTTGATGATTTTATCAAGTTGACATATAGGGGACTGGGCAGAGATCACATTGCATCAGCATGGTCAAAAGTACTCGCAATGCTTTGTTTTAAATGGACAGTCAGATTCTCCCGGTCCATACCAGTTGAAGCGCAACGGAAAGTGCAAAGCGGCACAGCTCAATCCACACTGCAAGGGAGTCATTCTTACTCCTGTCTTTTATCCACGCTTTTTTTTTCATTTTTTCACTGCGACATTTAGAGCACTGTGCAGAAATCACACTGCGTCAGCATGCTCAACGGCCCCCAGAATGGTTTGTTTTATTTGGACAGTGGATTCTGTCAGTCCGTGCCAGTTCATTCGCACCAGACCGCGCAAGAGCTGCACTGCGCTAGCCGCACCTAAAGGGTGTCATAGTTACTCCTGTCGTTTATCCAGCCCTTTCCTTAATTTATTTATTTCACGTTTAAAGCACTAGGCAGAAATCAAATTGCGTCGGCATGGTCAACGGCCCTCGCAATCATTTGTTTTAAATGGACAGTCGGATTACCCCGATCTATCCCAGTTGAAGCGCACCAGGCAGCGCTAGAGCCGCACTGCTCTAGTCGCAGCTCAAGGGAGTCATTGTTACTCACTTAGCTCCCCCACGCCTTGTTCTATTTCTTCAGGTTGACATTTAGGGCACTGGGCACAAATCACCTTGCATAAAAATGGTCAACCGCCCTCGCAATTATATCTTTTAAAAGCACAGTAAGATTCCCCCTGTGCATTCCAGTTGAACCACACCAGACAGTGCAAAGCAGCACTGTTCTAGCCGCACCTCAAGGGAGTCATTGTTACTAACGTCCTTCACCCACGCTTTGTTCCATTTCCTCACATTGACATTTAGAGCCCTGGGCACAAATCACATTGCGTCAGCATCGTCAAAAGTCCTTGCAATGCTTTGTTTTAAGTGGACAGTCAGTTTCAGCCGGTCCATGCCAGTTGAAGCACAACAGATAGCATAAAGCGCCACTCCTGAATCCACACTGCAAGGGAGTCATTCTTACTCCTGTCCTTTAACCACGCCGTTTTTTCATTTCTGCACGTTGACATTTACAGACCTGGGCAGAAATCACATTGCGTCAGCATGGTCAACGGCCCTCAAAATGCATTGTTTTATTTCGAGAGTCGGATTCTCCCGGTCCATGCCTGTTGAAGCGCACCAGGCAGCGCAAGCGCCACACTGCTCTAGCCGCACCTTAAGAGAGCCATTGTTACTCGCTTTGTGTAGCCATGCCTTGTTGCATTTCTTCACGTTGACATTTAGGGCGCTGGGCAGAAGTCACATTACGTCAGCATGATCAAAAGTCTTCGCAAAGCTTTGTTTTAATGGACAGTTGGATTCCACCGGTCCATACCAAATGAAGCACAATGGATAGCACAAAGCGAAACTGCTCAATAAACTCTGCACGGGAGTCATTCTTACTCCTGTCCTTTATACCCACCTTTTTGCATTTCTTCACGTTGACATTTAGAGCACTGGCTCCCAGAATGCTTTGTTTCATTTGGACAGTGAATTCCGCCCGTCCATGCCAGTTGAGGCGTACCATACCGCGCAAGAGCTGCACTGCTCCAGCCGCACCTCACAGGAGTCACTCTTACACCTGTCCTTTATCCAGGCATTTCTTTATTTCATCACTTTGCCGTTTAGAGCACTAGGCAGAAATCACATTGCGTCAGCATCGGCAACAGCCTTCACAATCATTTGTTTTATGTGCACAGTGAGATTCCCCCGGTGCATGCCAGGTAAGCCACACCAGACAGTGCAGAGCCGTGCTGCTCTAGTCGCACCTCATGGGAGTCATTGTTAGTCTCTTCGTTTACCCACGCCTTGATGATTTTATCAAGTTGACATATAGGGGACTGGGCAGAGATCACATTGCATCAGCATGGTCAAAAGTCCTCGCAATGCTTTGTTTTAAATGGACAGTCAGATTCTCCCGGTCCATACCAGTTGAAGCGCAACGGAAAGTGCAAAGCGGCACAGCTCAATCCACACTGCAAGGGAGTCATTCTTACTCCTGTCTTTTATCCACGCTTTTTTTTTCATTTTTTCACTGCGACATTTAGAGCACTGTGCAGAAATCACACTGCGTCAGCATGCTCAACGGCCCCCAGAATGGTTTGTTTTATTTGGACAGTGGATTCTGTCAGTCCGTGCCAGTTCATTCGCACCAGACCGCGCAAGAGCTGCACTGCGCTAGCCGCACCTAAAGGGTGTCATAGTTACTCCTGTCGTTTATCCAGCCCTTTCCTTAATTTATTTATTTCACGTTTAAAGCACTAGGCAGAAATCAAATTGCGTCGGCATGGTCAACGGCCCTCGCAATCATTTGTTTTAAATGGACAGTCGGATTACCCCGATCTATCCCAGTTGAAGCGCACCAGGCAGCGCTAGAGCCGCACTGCTCTAGTCGCAGCTCAAGGGAGTCATTGTTACTCACTTAGCTCCCCCACGCCTTGTTCTATTTCTTCAGGTTGACATTTAGGGCACTGGGCACAAATCACCTTGCATAAAAATGGTCAACCGCCCTCGCAATTATATCTTTTAAAAGCACAGTAAGATTCCCCCTGTGCATTCCAGTTGAACCACACCAGACAGTGCAAAGAAGCACTGTTCTAGCCGCACCTCAAGGGAGTCATTGTTACTAACGTCCTTCACCCACGCTTTGTTCCATTTCCTCACATTGACATTTAGAGCCCTGGGCACAAATCACATTGCGTCAGCATCGTCAAAAGTCCTTGCAATGCTTTGTTTTAAGTGGACAGTCAGTTTCAGCCGGTCCATGCCAGTTGAAGCACAACAGATAGCATAAAGCGCCACTCCTGAATCCACACTGCAAGGGAGTCATTCTTACTCCTGTCCTTTAACCACGCCTTTTTTTCATTTCTGCACGTTGACATTTACAGACCTGGGCAGAAATCACATTGCGTCAGCATGGTCAACGGCCCTCAAAATGCATTGTTTTATTTGGAGAGTCGGATTCTCCCGGTCCATGCCTGTTGAAGCGCACCAGGCAGCGCAAGCGCCACACTGCTCTAGCCGCACCTTAAGAGAGCCATTGTTACTCGCTTTGTGTAGCCATGCCTTGTTGCATTTCTTCACGTTGACATTTAGGGCGCTGGGCAGAAGTCACATTACGTCAGCATGATCAAAAGTCTTCGCAAAGCTTTGTTTTAATGGACAGTTGGATTCCACCGGTCCATACCAAATGAAGCACAATGGATAGCACAAAGCGAAACTGCTCAATAAACTCTGCACGGGAGTCATTCTTACTCCTGTCCTTTATACACACCTTTTTGCATTTCTTCACGTTGACATTTAGAGCACTGGCTCCCAGAATGCTTTGTTTCATTTGGACAGTGAATTCCGCCCGTCCATGCCAGTTGAGGCGTACCATACCGCGCAAGAGCTGCACTGCTCCAGCCGCACCTCACAGGAGTCACTCTTACACCTGTCCTTTATCCAGGCATTTCTTTATTTCATCACTTTGCCGTTTAGAGCACTAGGCAGAAATCACATTGCGTCAGCATCGGCAACAGCCTTCACAATCATTTGTTTTAAGTGCACAGTGAGATTCCCCCGGTGCATGCCAGGTAAGCCACACCAGACAGTGCAGAGCCGTGCTGCTCTAGTCGCACCTCATGGGAGTCATTGTTAGTCTCTTCGTTTACCCACGCCTTGATGATTTTATCAAGTTGACATATAGGGGACTGGGCAGAGATCACATTGCATCAGCATGGTCAAAAGTCCTCGCAATGCTTTGTTTTAAATGGACAGTCAGATTCTCCCGGTCCATACCAGTTGAAGCGCAACGGAAAGTGCAAAGCGGCACAGCTCAATCCACACTGCAAGGGAGTCATTCTTACTCCTGTCTTTTATCCACGCTTTTTTTTTCATTTTTTCACTGCGACATTTAGAGCACTGTGCAGAAATCACACTGCGTCAGCATGCTCAACGGCCCCCAGAATGGTTTGTTTTATTTGGACAGTGGATTCTGTCAGTCCGTGCCAGTTCATTCGCACCAGACCGCGCAAGAGCTGCACTGCGCTAGCCGCACCTAAAGGGTGTCATAGTTACTCCTGTCGTTTATCCAGCCCTTTCCTTAATTTATTTATTTCACGTTTAAAGCACTAGGCAGAAATCAAATTGCGTCGGCATGGTCAACGGCCCTCGCAATCATTTGTTTTAAATGGACAGTCGGATTACCCCGATCTATCCCAGTTGAAGCGCACCAGGCAGCGCTAGAGCCGCACTGCTCTAGTCGCAGCTCAAGGGAGTCATTGTTACTCACTTAGCTCCCCCACGCCTTGTTCTATTTCTTCAGGTTGACATTTAGGGCACTGGGCACAAATCACCTTGCATAAAAATGGTCAACCGCCCTCGCAATTATATCTTTTAAAAGCACAGTAAGATTCCCCCTGTGCATTCCAGTTGAACCACACCAGACAGTGCAAAGCAGCACTGTTCTAGCCGCACCTCAAGGGAGTCATTGTTACTAACGTCCTTCACCCACGCTTTGTTCCATTTCCTCACATTGACATTTAGAGCCCTGGGCACAAATCACATTGCGTCAGCATCGTCAAAAGTCCTTGCAATGCTTTGTTTTAAGTGGACAGTCAGTTTCAGCCGGTCCATGCCAGTTGAAGCACAACAGATAGCATAAAGCGCCACTCCTGAATCCACACTGCAAGGGAGTCATTCTTACTCATGTCCTTTAACCACGCCTTTTTTTCATTTCTGCACGTTGACATTTACAGACCTGGGCAGAAATCACATTGCGTCAGCATGGTCAACGGCCCTCAAAATGCATTGTTTTATTTCGAGAGTCGGATTCTCCCGGTCCATGCCTGTTGAAGCGCACCAGGCAGCGCAAGCGCCACACTGCTCTAGCCGCACCTTAAGAGAGCCATTGTTACTCGCTTTGTGTAGCCATGCCTTGTTGCATTTCTTCACGTTGACATTTAGGGCGCTGGGCAGAAGTCACATTACGTCAGCATGATCAAAAGTCTTCGCAAAGCTTTGTTTTAATGGACAGTTGGATTCCACCGGTCCATACCAAATGAAGCACAATGGATAGCACAAAGCGAAACTGCTCAATAAACTCTGCACGGGAGTCATTCTTACTCCTGTCCTTTATACACACCTTTTTGCATTTCTTCACGTTGACATTTAGAGCACTGGCTCCCAGAATGCTTTGTTTCATTTGGACAGTGAATTCCGCCCGTCCATGCCAGTTGAGGCGTACCATACCGCGCAAGAGCTGCACTGCTCCAGCCGCACCTCACAGGAGTCACTCTTACACCTGTCCTTTATCCAGGCATTTCTTTATTTCATCACTTTGCCGTTTAGAGCACTAGGCAGAAATCACATTGCGTCAGCATCGGCAACAGCCTTCACAATCATTTGTTTTAAGTGCACAGTGAGATTCCCCCGGTGCATGCCAGGTAAGCCACACCAGACAGTGCAGAGCCGTGCTGCTCTAGTCGCACCTCATGGGAGTCATTGTTAGTCTCTTCGTTTACCCACGCCTTGATGATTTTATCAAGTTGACATATAGGGGACTGGGCAGAGATCACATTGCATCAGCATGGTCAAAAGTCCTCGCAATGCTTTGTTTTAAATGGACAGTCAGATTCTCCCGGTCCATACCAGTTGAAGCGCAACGGAAAGTGCAAAGCGGCACAGCTCAATCCACACTGCAAGGGAGTCATTCTTACTCCTGTCTTTTATCCACGCGTTTTTTTTAATTTTTTCACTTCGACATTTAGAGCACTGTGCAGAAATCACACTGCGTCAGCATGCTCAACGGCCCCCAGAATGGTTTGTTTTATTTGGACAGTGGATTCTGTCAGTCCGTGCCAGTTCATTCGCACCAGACCGCGCAAGAGCTGCACTGCGCTAGCCGCACCTAAAGGGTGTCATAGTTACTCCTGTCGTTTATCCAGCCCTTTCCTTAATTTATTTATTTCACGTTTAAAGCACTAGGCAGAAATCAAATTGCGTCGGCATGGTCAACGGCCCTCGCAATCATTTGTTTTAAATGGACAGTCGGATTACCCCGATCTATCCCAGTTGAAGCGCACCAGGCAGCGCTAGAGCCGCACTGCTCTAGTCGCAGCTCAAGGGAGTCATTGTTACTCACTTAGCTCCCCCACGCCTTGTTCTATTTCTTCAGGTTCACATTTAGGGCACTGGGCACAAATCACCTTGCATAAAAATGGTCAACCGCCCTCGCAATTATATCTTTTAAAAGCACAGTAAGATTCCCCCTGTGCATTCCAGTTGAACCACACCAGACAGTGCAAAGCAGCACTGTTCTAGCCGCACCTCAAGGGAGTCATTGTTACTAACGTCCTTCACCCACGCTTTGTTCCATTTCCTCACATTGACATTTAGAGCCCTGGGCACAAATCACATTGCGTCAGCATCGTCAAAAGTCCTTGCAATGCTTTGTTTTAAGTGGACAGTCAGTTTCAGCCGGTCCATGCCAGTTGAAGCACAACAGATAGCATAAAGCGCCACTCCTGAATCCACACTGCAAGGGAGTCATTCTTACTCCTGTCGTTTAACCACGCCTTTTTTTCATTTCTGCACGTTGACATTTACAGACCTGGGCAGAAATCACATTGCGTCAGCATGGTCAAAGGCCCTCAAAATGCATTGTTTTATTTCGAGAGTCGGATTCTCCCGGTCCATGCCAGTTGAAGCGCACCAGGCAGCGCAAGCGCCACACTGCTCTAGCCGCACCTTAAGAGAGCCATTGTTACTCGCTTTGTGTAGCCATGCCTTGTTGCATTTCTTCACGTTGACATTTAGGGCGCTGGGCAGAAGTCACATTACGTCAGCATGATCAAAAGTCTTCGCAAAGCTTTGTTTTATTGGACAGTTGGATTCCACCGGTCCATACCAAATGAAGCACAATGGATAGCACAAAGCGAAACTGCTCAATAAACTCTGCACGGGAGTCATTCTTACTCCTGTCCTTTATACCCACCTTTTTGCATTTCTTCACGTTGACATTTAGAGCACTGGCTCACAGAATGCTTTGTTTCATTTGGACAGTGAATTCCGCCCGTCCATGCCAGTTGAGGCGTACCATACCGCGCAAGAGCTGCACTGCTCCAGCCGCACCTCACAGGAGTCACTCTTACACCTGTCCTTTATCCAGGCATTTCTTTATTTCATCACTTTGCCGTTTAGAGCACTAGGCAGAAATCACATTGCGTCAGCATCGGCAACAGCCTTCACAATCATTTGTTTTAAGTGCACAGTGAGATTCCCCCGGTGCATGCCAGGTAAGCCACACCAGACAGTGCAGAGCCGTGCTGCTCTAGTCGCACCTCATGGGAGTCATTGTTAGTCTCTTCGTTTATCCACGCCTTGATGATTTTATCAAGTTGACATATAGGGGACTGGGCAGAGATCACATTGCATCAGCATGGTCAAAAGTCCTCGCAATGCTTTGTTTTAAATGGACAGTCAGATTCTCCCGGTCCATACCAGTTGAAGCGCAACGGAAAGTGCAAAGCGGCACAGCTCAATCCACACTGCAAGGGAGTCATTCTTACTCCTGTCTTTTATCCACGCTTTTTTTTCATTTTTTCACTGCGACATTTAGAGCACTGTGCAGAAATCACACTGCGTCAGCATGCTCAACGGCCCCCAGAATGGTTTGTTTTATGTGGACAGTGGATTCTGTCAGTCCGTGCCAGTTCATTCGCAACAGACCGCGCAAGAGCTGCACTGCGCTAGCCGCACCTAAAGGGTGTCATAGTTACTCCTGTCGTTTATCCAGCCCTTTCCTTAATTTATTTATTTCACGTTTAAAGCACTAGGCAGAAATCAAATTGCGTCGGCATGGTCAACGGCCCTCGCAATCATTTGTTTTAAATGGACAGTCGGATTACCCTGATCTATCCCAGTTGAAGCGCACCAGGCAGCGCTAGAGCCGCACTGCTCTAGTCGCAGCTCAAGGGAGTCATTGTTACTCACTTAGCTCCCCCACGCCTTGTTCTATTTCTTCAGGTTGACATTTAGGGCACTGGGCACAAATCACCTTGCATAAAAATGGTCAACCGCCCTCGCAATTATATCTTTTAAAAGCACAGTAAGATTCCCCCTGTGCATTCCAGTTGAACCACACCAGACAGTGCAAAGCAGCACTGTTCTAGCCGCACCTCAAGGGAGTCATTGTTACTAACGTCCTTCACCCACGCTTTGTTCCATTTCCTCACATTGACATTTAGAGCCCTGGGCACAAATCACATTGCGTCAGCATCGTCAAAAGTCCTTGCAATGCTTTGTTTTAAGTGGACAGTCAGTTTCAGCCGGTCCATGCCAGTTGAAGCACAACAGATAGCATAAAGCGCCACTCCTGAATCCACACTGCAAGGGAGTCATTCTTACTCCTGTCCTTTAACCACGCCTTTTTTTCATTTCTGCACGTTGACATTTACAGACCTGGGCAGAAATCACATTGCGTCAGCATGGTCAACGGCCCTCAAAATGCATTGTTTTATTTCGAGAGTCGGATTCTCCCGGTCCATGCCTGTTGAAGCGCACCAGGCAGCGCAAGCGCCACACTGCTCTAGCCGCACCTTAAGAGAGCCATTGTTACTCGCTTTGTGTAGCCATGCCTTGTTGCATTTCTTCACGTTGACATTTAGGGCGCTGGGC
This sequence comes from Dermacentor albipictus, assembly GCF_038994185.2. Lineage (NCBI taxonomy): Eukaryota > Metazoa > Arthropoda > Arachnida > Ixodida > Ixodidae > Dermacentor > Dermacentor albipictus. The sequence goes on from NW_027225595.1 coordinate 1,587,050, forward strand.
AGAAGTCACATTACGTCAGCATGATCAAAAGTCTTCGCAAAGCTTTGTTTTAATGGACAGTTGGATTCCACCGGTCCATACCAAATGAAGCACAATGGATAGCACAAAGCGAAACTGCTCAATAAACTCTGCACGTGAGTCATTCTTACTACTGTCCTTTATACCCACCTTTTTGCATTTCTTCACGTTGACATTTAGAGCACTGGCTCCCAGAATGCTTTGTTTCATTTGGACAGTGAATTCCGCCCGTCCATGCCAGTTGAGGCGTACCATACCGCGCAAGAGCTGCACTGCTCCAGCCGCACCTCACAGGAGTCACTCTTACACCTGTCCTTTATCCAGGCATTTCTTTATTTCATCACTTTGCCGTTTAGAGCACTAGGCAGAAATCACATTGCGTCAGCATCGGCAACAGCCTTCACAATCATTTGTTTTAAGTGCACAGTGAGATTCCCCCGGTGCATGCCAGGTAAGCCACACCAGACAGTGCAGAGCCGTGCTGCTCTAGTCGCACCTCATGGGAGTCATTGTTAGTCTCTTCGTTTACCCACGCCTTGATGATTTTATCAAGTTGACATATAGGGGACTGGGCAGAGATCACATTGCATCAGCATGGTCAAAAGTCCTCGCAATGCTTTGTTTTAAATGGACAGTCAGATTCTCCCGGTCCATACCAGTTGAAGCGCAACGGAAAGTGCAAAGCGGCACAGCTCAATCCACACTGCAAGGGAGTCATTCTTACTCCTGTCTTTTATCCACGCTTTTTTTTCATTTTTTCACTTCGACATTTAGAGCACTGTGCAGAAATCACACTGCGTCAGCATGCTCAACGGCCCCCAGAATGGTTTGTTTTATTTGGACAGTGGATTCTGTCAGTCCGTGCCAGTTCATTCGCACCAGACCGCGCAAGAGCTGCACTGCGCTAGCCGCACCTAAAGGGTGTCATAGTTACTCCTGTCGTTTATCCAGCCCTTTCCTTAATTTATTTATTTCACGTTTAAAGCACTAGGCAGAAATCAAATTGCGTCGGCATGGTCAACGGCCCTCGCAATCATTTGTTTTAAATGGACAGTCGGATTACCCCGATCTATCCCAGTTGAAGCGCACCAGGCAGCGCTAGAGCCGCACTGCTCTAGTCGCAGCTCAAGGGAGTCATTGTTACTCACTTAGCTCCCCCACGCCTTGTTCTATTTCTTCAGGTTGACATTTAGGGCACTGGGCACAAATCACCTTGCATAAAAATGGTCAACCGCCCTCGCAATTATATCTTTTAAAAGCACAGTAAGATTCCCCCTGTGCATTCCAGTTGAACCACACCAGACAGTGCAAAGCAGCACTGTTCTAGCCGCACCTCAAGGGAGTCATTGTTACTAACGTCCTTCACCCACGCTTTGTTCCATTTCCTCACATTGACATTTAGAGCCCTGGGCACAAATCACATTGCGTCAGCATCGTCAAAAGTCCTTGCAATGCTTTGTTTTAAGTGGACAGTCAGTTTCAGCCGGTCCATGCCAGTTGAAGCACAACAGATAGCATAAAGCGCCACTCCTGAATCCACACTGCAAGGGAGTCATTCTTACTCCTGTCCTTTAACCACGCCTTTTTTTTCATTTCTGCACGTTGACATTTACAGACCTGGGCAGAAATCACATTGCGTCAGCATGGTCAACGGCCCTCAAAATGCATTGTTTTATTTGGAGAGTCGGATTCTCCCGGTCCATGCCAGTTGAAGCGCACCAGGCAGCGCAAGCGCCACACTGCTCTAGCCGCACCTCAAGAGGGCCATTGTTACTCGCTTTGTGTAGCCATGCCTTGTTGCATTTCTTCACGTTGACATTTAGAGCGCTGGGCAGAAGTCACATTACGTCAGCATGATCAAAAGTCTTCGCAAAGCTTTGTTTTAATGGACAGTTGGATTCCACCGGTCCATACCAAATGAAGCACAATGGATAGCACAAAGCGAAACTGCTCAATAAACTCTGCACGGGAGTCATTCTTACTCCTGTCCTTTATACCCACCTTTTTGCATTTCTTCACGTTGACATTTAGAGCACTGGCTCCCAGAATGCTTTGTGTCATTTGGACAGTGAATTCCGCCCGTCCATGCCAGTTGAGGCGTACCATACCGCGCAAGAGCTGCACTGCTCCAGCCGCACCTCACAGGAGTCACTCTTACACCTGTCCTTTATCCAGGCATTTCTTTATTTCATCACTTTGCCGTTTAGAGCACTAGGCAGAAATCACATTGCGTCAGCATGGTGAACGGCCCGCGTAATCATTTGTTTTAAATGGACCGTCGGATTCCCCCGATCTATGCCAGTTGGAGTGCAGCAGACTGTGCAAGAGCCGCACTGCTCTAGTCGCACCTCGAGGGAGTCATTGTTACTCTCATCGCATACACACCTTCTTGCATTTCTTCACGTTGACATTAAATAGCACTGGGCAGAAATCACATTGTGTCAGCATCGGCAACAGCCTTCACAATCATTTGTTTTAAGTGCACAGTGAGATTCCCCCGGTGCATGACAGGTAAACCACACCAGACAGTGCAAAGCTGTGCTGCTCTAGTCGCACCTCATGGGAGTCATTGTTAGTCTCTTCGTTTACCCACGCCTTGTTGATTTTATCAAGTTGACATATAGGGGACTGGGCAGAAATCACATTGCGTCAGCATGGTCAAAAGTCCCCGCAATGCTTTGTTTTAAATGGACAGTCGGATTCCCCCGGTCTATACCAGTTGAAGCGCAATGGAAAGTGCAAAGCGGCACAGCTGAATGCACACTGCAAGGGAGTCATTCTTACTCATGTCGTTTATCCACACCTTTTTTTCATTTTTTCACTTTGACATTTAGAGCACTGTGCAGAAATCACACTGCGTCAGCACGGTCAACGGCCCCCAAAATGCTTTGTTTTATTTGGGCATTTTATTTTACAGGAGGTATTCAGAGACATGGATTGGGAAGAATTGGGGATAAAAGTTAATCGAGAATAGCTTGGTAACTCGCGATTCGCTGATGACATTGCCTTGCTTAGTACCTCAGGGGACCAATTGCAATGCATGTTCAGTGACCTGGATAGGCAAAGCAGAAGAGTGGGTCTAAAAATTAATCTGCAGGAAACTAAAGTAATGCTTAACAGTCTCCGAAGAAAACCGCAATTTACAATAGGCAGCGAGGCACTGGAAGTCGTAAGGGAATACACCAACTTAGGTCAGGTAGTGACAGCGGATGCGGATCATAAGACAGAAATATTCAGAAGAACAAGAATGGGCTGGGGTGCGTTTGGCAGGCATTCTCAGATGATGAATAGCAGGTTGCCGTTATCCCCTCAAGAGGAAAGTATATAATACCTGTGTCTTACCAGCACTCACCTATGGGGCAGAAACCTTGAGGCTTACGAAAAGGGTTCTGCTCATATTGAGGACGACACAACGAGCTATGGAAAGAAGAATGATAGGTGTAACGTTCAAGGATAAGAAAAGAGCAGATTGGGTGAGGGAACAAACGCGACCTAATGACATCTTAGTTGAAATCAAGAAAAAGAAAGGGGCATGGGCAGGATACGCAATGAGGAGGGAAGATAACCGATGGTCATTGAGGGTTACGGAATGGATTCCAAGGGAAGAGAAGCTTAGCAGAGGGCGGCAGAAAGTTAGGCGGGCGCATGAGATTCAGAAGTTTGCGGGGACGACATGGCCACACTTAGTACAAGATCGGGGTTGTTGGAGATGTATGGGAGAGGCCTTTGCCCTGCAGTAGGCGTAACCAGGCTGATGCTGATGATGATTCCGCCGGTCCATGCCAGTTGAGGCACATAAGACCACGCAAGAGCCGCACTGCGATAGCCGCACCGGGAGTCATTGTGACTCCTGTAGTTTATCCATGCCTTTTTTTATTTACTTCAGTTTCACGTTTAGAGCACTGGGCAGAAATCACATTGCGTCAGCATGGCCGACGGCCCTCGCAATCATTTGTTTTAAATGGACAGTCGGATTCCCCCGATCTATGCCAGCTGGAGTGCAGCAGACTGTGCAAAAGCTGCACTGCTCTAGTCGCACCTCAAGGGAGTCATTGTTACTCTCACCGCTTACACACACCTTCTTGCATTTCTTCACGTTGACATTAAATAGCACTGGGCAGAAATCACATAGTGTCAGCATCGGCAACAGCCTTCACAATCATTTGTTTTAAGTGCACAGTGAGATTCCCCCGGTGCATGCCAGGTAAGCCACACCAGACAGTGCAGAGCCGTGCTGCTCTAGTCGCACCTCATGGGAGTCATTGTTAGTCTCTTCGTTTACCCACGCCTTGATGATTTTATCAAGCTGACATATAGGGGACTGGGCAGAGATCACATTGCATCAGCATGGTCAAAAGTCCTCGCAATGCTTTGTTTTAAATGGACAGTCAGATTCTCCCGGTCCATACCAGTTGAAGCGCAACGGAAAGTGCAAAGCGGCACAGCTCAATCCACACTGCAAGGGAGTCATTCTTACTCCTGTCTTTTATCCACGCTTTTTTTTTCATTTTTTCACTTCGACATTTAGAGCACTGTGCAGAAATCACACTGCGTCAGCATGCTCAACGGCCCCCCGAATGGTTTGTTTTATTTGGACAGTGGATTCTGTCAGTCCGTGCCAGTTCATTCGCACCAGACCGCGCAAGAGCTGCACTGCGCTAGCCGCACCTAAAGGGTGTCATAGTTACTCCTGTCGTTTATCCAGCCCTTTCCTTAATTTATTTATTTCACGTTTAAAGCACTAGGCAGAAATCAAATTGCGTCGGCATGGTCAACGGCCCTCGCAATCATTTGTTTTAAATGGACAGTCGGATTACCCCGATCTATCCCAGTTGAAGCGCACCAGGCAGCGCTAGAGCCGCACTGCTCTAGTCGCAGCTCAAGGGAGTCATTGTTACTCACTTAGCTCCCCCACGCCTTGTTCTATTTCTTGAGGTTGACATTTAGGGCACTGGGCACAAATCACCTTGCATAAAAATGGTCAACCGCCCTCGCAATTATATCTTTTAAAAGCACAGTAAGATTCCCCCTGTGCATTCCAGTTGAACCACACCAGACAGTGCAAAGCAGCACTGTTCTAGCCGCACCTCAAGGGAGTCATTGTTACTAACGTCCTTCACCCACGCTTTGTTCCATTTCCTCACATTGACATTTAGAGCCCTGGGCACAAATCACATTGCGTCAGCATCGTCAAAAGTCCTTGCAATGCTTTGTTTTAAGTGGACAGTCAGTTTCAGCCGGTCCATGCCAGTTGAAGCACAACAGATAGCATAAAGCGCCACTCCTGAATCCACACTGCAAGGGAGTCATTCTTACTCCTGTCCTTTAACCACGCCTTTTTTTGCATTTCTGCACGTTGACATTTACAGACCTGGGCAGAAATCACATTGCGTCAGCATGGTCAACGGCCCTCGAAATGCATTGTTTTATTTCGAGAGTCGGATTCTCCCGGTCCATGCCAGTTGAAGCGCACCAGGCAGCGCAAGCGCCACACTGCTCTAGCCGCACCTTAAGAGAGCCATTGTTACTCGCTTTGTGTAGCCATGCCTTGTTGCATTTCTTCACGTTGACATTTAGGGCGCTGGGCAGAAGTCACATTACGTCAGCATGATCAAAAGTCTTCGCAAAGCTTTGTTTTAATGGACAGTTGGATTCCACCGGTCCATACCAAATGAAGCACAATGGATAGCACAAAGCGAAACTGCTCAATAAACTCTGCACGGGAGTCATTCTTACTCCTGTCCTTTACACCCACCTTTTTGCATTTCTTCACGTTGACATTTAGAGCACTGGCTCCCAGAATGCTTTGTTTCATTTGGACAGTGAATTCCGCCCGTCCATGCCAGTTGAGGCGTACCATACCGCGCAAGAGCTGCACTGCTCCAGCCGCACCTCACAGGAGTCACTCTTACACCTGTCCTTTATCCAGGCATTTCTTTATTTCATCACTTTGCCGTTTAGAGCACTAGGCAGAAATCACATTGTGTCAGCATCGGCAACAGCCTTCAC